>NC_133232.1:8705000-8965000 GCF_040436345.1 Pagrus major
ACTTTAACAGGCAGTGAGGAGCCATATCACACACACACACACACACACACACACACACACACACACACACACACACACACACACACACACACACACACACACACACACACACACCTGGCACCTAATGCAATCCTGCTTTCTCATCCACTCACCTAAATCTCCCTCTCTCACATGTACACACCCACATAAACCATCGCAAATTTACAAGCCATGACACTCCCCTCTCACACTCACATGTGTTGCAAATGTAAATCAATCTCACAACACACACACACACACACACACACACACACACACACACACACACACACACACACACACACACACACACACACACACACAGGAACACGCTCTATCTCAGCCTGCAGTCCTGCCTCGCATAAATTAACTCTCTTTACACCGTAACCCACTTACAAGGTTAAACAGCTAATTATGGACCTTTCAATTAATAACACGCAAATACACATATCTATCACACACACACACATATACACTATCTTTCCCACACTCCTGTATGCCCTTTTACAGATATGGGTACACACATGATTAAACCAAAACATGGCTGGATAAGTAAGGATTCTCTCTCTCGCTGTCACATACACGCACGCACGCACACACGCGCACACACACACACACACACACACACACACACACACACACACACACACACACACACACACACACACACACACACACACAGAGTCAGACTTGTGACAGATTGATGCTTCCGGAGCAGAACGCTGTCACATCGATCAGTTAAAGCTTCAGACACACGGTGAGTCTGTAACGCTTAATTTGGGAAATTAACACGCAAATGCACACACACACACACACACACACACACACACACACACACACACACACACACACACACATACACACACACACAGATTCAAAACTCAGAGCAGCAAGCTGAGATGTCAGTCAGTCTAATGAATGGCCTGTATTCTTGAAACACTTGAGCTACCTCGCAATATACTAATTTAATTCAAACAAGATTTGCGTGATCATTTGAACTCTGCATCTTAAAGCACTGTGCGCTATGGATTAAGATAGTTTTTAAAAAAACACTCTCTATATCTTTAACATGCAAATGTATGCAGCAAGTTGCTCCAGCATCTGACCTGATCCTCTAAACATTAGAGGGATTATGTGTAGCGAGTGAGAAGTTTCTTTCACGTAAATAAGGTCAATCAATCAATCAATCACCTGGAAGCACGGTTGGCTCATGACAGTCAGTGGTCGGCCCTCTGGGGTGTAGGAATGTCTTCTTATTCCTGCCATGCCATCAGGCAGGGTCAGGTGCGGCGACGGGGGCGGGTCCTCTGTTGGCTGGTGATAGCGAAGCAGCTTCGAGGAGGGAACGTAACCTCTTCTGCCTGTGTGCAACAATCACAGATAAAGAAGGTGTTGTTCATTTAAAAGCTGTAAAAAGCTACCATGTCATTATATATCAGGGCTGAAACATGCATTTATTTTCACTGTTGATTAATCTGCAGATGTTCCAAATAAATGGATGTATTGCTTGGACTACAGAAGATCAGAAAATAGTGCAAAATGGCCATCACTTTTTTCCAGAGCCAAAGCTGACATATTTAAATAGCTTGTTTTGTCCCACTAACAGTCCAAAACAGAAAAGAACTCAATTTACTCTCATATAGGACATTTCATTGGAGGAGAATTCCAACTGAAATAGTCAGCCGATGCAGGCTTACCCACAGTGTAATTCCTTTGAGTTAGACTAGTTTTTGGTGGTTGCAATAACAAGAACACCCAAAAGATGGCGCCAAAGAGTTGCATTTAGGTAAAACTGCTTTGGCATAAAAATATATTCTATAGCTCTAAGTGCTGTATTGTAGGCAACTGGACTTGTTTCAGTTTCTTGAAGATGTTTCAACTCTTATCCAAGAGGCTTCTTGCCTAAGACATTACTTATCACCCTCCTACAATGCAGTACTGAGTTCCCTCCCCAGACAGCTTAACAACCATTCACACCTGGGCTCACCTAGCCTTAGCAACCCACATGAAGGCCGGTTAAGTCAATGACCCACAAGTGGCCCTAACGTCTTTGAAACTCAGAGCTCACAAGTGTCCTTAACGGCTCTGTAAGGACACTCCCACACATGGTTTAAAAGCCTGCAACTCCCCTCCAGTTAGTTAGAACTGAAGAAGCCTCTTGGATGAGAGGTGATACGTCTTCAACAAACTGAAACAAATCCAGCAGCCTACAATACAGCACTTAGAATGACCATGACCTGGATGACTGAGAACCTTCATCAACAAAATATATTCTATAGCAGTACCTGAAGCTTCTGTTATCCCTGGGTTTCTACATACTACACATCTCTTTTAACCTCCCTTCAGTTAATGTTTCTCAAGCTCCACATCTGTTAATATAGACAATAAGTGCATCTTAATCCAGATCTCAAATCTCCACTTGTTAATAATGACTGCCAGCACGTATTCTTGAACTTGAAGGCCACGATCACAAATGATGCTCTTATAAATATGTCTGCAGGTTTCAGGTTCACTTTACTTTCATTTTAAACAAAAATTCTCCTATAAGCAAGACTAACAGTTAAATTTCAGTTACATTTAAATTTCAGAGACAAATGAATAATTAGAAGAAGAACTCTGTAGTTAGCATGGGCAGAAAAAGTCTGCATGAATGAATAGACAAGAGATCCAGTTAATTAACTTTATCCAAGACAAATAGATTATAGTACAGCCAACATGGTCTCAGTGAAATAAGCATCAAAGACTGAGACAAAAGATTTTTTATTTTTTTTTATGAATGCTTCTTGTTGATTACCATTTACCAGTTATTTAGTAGGAGGATGTTGGTTCTTACCTCCTGCGTCGACCAGCCACCTTCGCTTGTCTCCCCGGCTGTCTGCCTCACTGATAATAGCCACCAGCTCCCCTTTGGCCAGATTCAGGTCCAGGTCCCGGCTGCCCACCACCGTCCCCATCACCTGGTAGATCTTTCCAGAACCGTGCTTATCTGTTAGCTGCTTCAGACGGCGCTGAGAGGATGGTCTCAGGGGCTGACAGAAAAATAACACAAGGAAGAGGAGAGTGTAGAGTTGATGGTGTGGGCCTACATGTTAATTTCTTGTAACATCCCAAACTGGGTTGAACAAGTTTCGAAGCAGAGAATAGAAAATCTTTATTTTAAGCTTCTAACCAGCCCCTCCAGAAAAACGTGATTATGCGATCGCATAATTCAACGCATAATCAGGCAAAGTCCGCACATTTATGCAGGGGCCGCATTTTTTCAAAGACGCCGCACTTTGGCCGCATAAATCACAGATTTCCGCACAAAATGCGCGAAATATGTGGGGCTTGCATGATTTCATAATCCCTGCATTTTCGTTTAAAGTTAAAGTTGAAAAATGTTGCGTTTACTTCACACAAGAGCAGCCATTTTCCTCCTGTTGCCTTGGGAACGTTATGAAGTGACGTCATCGGAAAGCTGAGAACTTAATTATTCCCAGCACTTTCTGTGATGTACTATGCTTGCTTATCATAGGAAGTCATTAGAAATGACTCTTTACATTAAGGTAGTAGCCTAGTGAGCCTAGTAACAGAGCATTAGGGGAATCACTTTTTTTTCTTATTCATCAAACTGCAGTATTTGCAAGTTCCTGCAATTTCATCGCATGAAATTGCATAAATATCCCGCATATTCCATCGCATTTTTTAAGAAAACGTGCCGCATAATCAAGGATTTTTGCTCGCAACAATCACAAAAAAACTCCGCATTTTTCTGGAAGGACTGTCTAACTGCAGATTTCAAGTCTTAATTCTGCAGATTTATCTCATTTAAATTAGAGAAGATCCTGCTGTTGAACAATGAGAATCCACTAGTTTGAGGAAAGAGCTTTAAATATACTGGAAAACAAAATCCTGAGTCATGAATCATGTCGAACCATGTTCAGCCTGCAATGCTGTCATCACAGATCACAGTCCTACTCAGAATGCCAGCTTCGCAGAAAAATGTTACATTTCCTGTCACTGAATATATGAACAAACCAGGAAGTTACAGAACATGAAGCACATGCAGAGTGTTTTCATCTATAACTGATTTGTAGTTACACATGAATGGTGTAAATCTGAAGATATGATGATGACAACAGTATGAGCACAGTACAAAATCATCACCTCTCATAAACTGTTGATATTTAATCTAGGGTCATTATTATAACCCATAACAAAACATGACATGACTGTCCAACCTGCTCTTTCAGTAGGTTACTAAAGCAGGTTTCCTGGCAGGTTAAAGGAATGTGACCCACTTCAAGACATCTGACAGGTAGTTGAGCAGGCAGTGTTGGGGAAGCTACTTTGCAAGTGTAGCTTGTAAAACTACATGTAGTTCAGCCTGGCAGTAGTTTGAACAAACTACATTTCTACCCCTGGAGAAATGTAGTTTGTAAAACTACAGCTAAAAAAAGTAGCTTTAGCAACTACTTATACTCATTATACTCATTTAACTCAGCGTTAAATAAATCAACATACAGTCATGGAAAAAATTATTAGACCACCCTTGTTTTCTTCAATTTCTTGTTCATTTTAATGCCTGGTTCAACTAAAGGTACATTTGTTTGGACAAATATAATGATAACAACAAAAATAGCTCGTAAGAGTTTAATTTAAGAGCTGATATCTAGCCATTTTCCATGGTTTTCTTGATAGTAACCAAAATCACTTAAGTTCTTACATCAATAGCTATGGCACTGTACTGCCAAAAACACTGCTTTTAAGCATTCCATGTTTTCTTTTCTGTTTGCTTTAAACACATGATACACACAGGAGTTAGTACTTGATTGCGTAACCATTGTTTTTGATGACTGAAGCCATGCGTCTTGGCATGCTCTCCACCAGCTTCTGACATTGTTCTGCTGTCACAGCAGCCCATTCCTGTTGCACAAATTCAAACAAATTTGCTTTGTTTTTGGGCTTGTGGTTCTCCATTTTGAGTTTGATGATTTTCCATAGGTTTTCAACTGGAATCAGATCTGGTGATTGAGCAGGCCAAGGCATGGTGCGAATGTTGTGGTTCTCCATCCAGGCTTTAACTGACCTTGCTGTGTGGCAAGGGGCATTGTCTTGTTGGAAAATCCAGTCATTCGAGGCAGGAAAGAGTTTTCCAGCTGATGGAAGAAGACTGTTTTCAAGAGTAGCCCTGTACATGACCGGTTCATTCGCCCTTCACACAATTGCATTTGCCCTGTTCCACTCATACTGAAACAACCCCAGATCATCACTGATCCACCCCCATGTTTTACTGTAGGGGCAAGACAGTCTGGTTTGTAGGCTTCTCCAGGCCTCCTCCTAACCAGTAAGTTAGCTGGAGTGGGCATCAACTCAAAATTGGATTCATCACTGAAGAGAACCTTAGCCCAATCATCAACAGTCCAATCCTTGTGATCCCTAGCAAAGAGTAACCGGGCCTTCCTGTGCCTTTCGTTGATGAAGGGCTTCTTCCGTGCTCTGTGTGACTTCAGACCAGCTTCAACAAGTCGGTTTCGAACTGTCCTTGCCGAACAAGTCACATTTCTCGACAGTGCCCACTCATTTTTAAGGTCCCTGGAGGTCTGACGACGATTCCTGACACAGGAACGGACGAGTGCACGGTCATCTCGTGGGGTAGAGAGACGTTTCCTGCCGCGGCCAGGTAGCAATTTGGTAGTGCCGTGTTCGGCTTGTTTTTTCTTGTTGTAATGAACAGCTGTCTTGGAGATCTTTAGTTTTTTTGCTACCTGTCTCTCACTCATGCCAATTTCCAGCAGTGCCAAGATGGCTGCCTTTGTGGCTTCACATAATTCTTTTGTTTGAGGCATTATGTGAGAGCTGACAACTTCTGAGTTGTGCTATGGCTTGAATGTAAGCAGGAAACCACTCTAAGCCTTTGCATGTGCAGTGCTGCTTATGACATGAAATGGCCTCTTATATACCCTGGGAATACAATTAAGCTTAAGAATGTCAAATAGGACATAAAGTATTATGTGATCAGCTGCATTTTTTGTCGTGTTCATTGTATTATACCTTTAGTGGTACCAGGTATTAAAATGAACAAGAAATTGAAGAAAACAAGGGTGGTTTAATAATTTTTTCCATGACTGTATGGTGTACATGAAACAAAATATAATAGCCTACAAAAAATTCACATGCCAGCAGAAATATGCCTCTCAACTCAAGTTTTATTTTTTAAAGAACAAAAGCTGACATTTTTGGTCAACATCACAGGAACTTCAGAGGCACTAACACTTAGGCACTAGAACTAGATGCCAGGGCAGATTCGCTTGTTGACACGACACATGAGCAGTCTCTCAAAGTTTTTATCAGACAGCTGGTTCCGTTTGGCACTAAAAACATCTTTACCAACACTAAATAGCCATCTATATCCAACATGTACAAGCTCAAATATGGCCATGGTTGGGCTGGCGCGTTTGGGGGCGCATCGGGGGTAGCGGGAGGGGTGTCCATGACGTGCTTGTGCCGACGACGAGCACTGCCTTCCTTGGCATAAAGACCCACCCACTCTGTGAAGCATTTGAGTGCTGCCAGGGCAAGCCAATCAGAGGCAGCGTTGGCTTAGCATGTCATGACGTGTTTCATGCCTTTTTTCAAAGAAAAATAAAATAAAATTTATATTATATAGGTCTTTATTTTATAAAAAAAATATTTCATGTTATTGGCCAAAATTGTAGTTTGTAAATTGAGTAGTTAAACTACAAAAAATGACCCAAAAAGTAGTTGAAATACTTGACGCAGCACAAAATATGAAAGTAGTTTAACTACCAGCAAGTTACAGCAAATTGTAGTTAAGCTATGTAGTTCAACTACATGTAGTTTAAGTCTCCCCAACACTGTGAGCAGGATATACTGTATAGGCAGCGGGACATATGCCACAGAAAACACGTCAATGCCAAAATTGACCTGTTGCTGGTGCTATATGAAAAAGTTAGGGGATCAAATTTTTCATGGCAAGCCATCTAATAGCTGCTGAGATATTTGAGACCAAAGAGCCTCACTTGGTTAAGTGCTTTTACCAGCACTTAACCAAGTTTTTACCATGCTTTTGGTTAAAATAGCATATATTTTGAAAGTTTTAATTAAATGCATTTTTAGGCCCCTTTAAAACCTAATCAAAAGGAATTCAATGCTTATACTTTCATTCAAACGACTAAGTAAGCTTTCTTTCTGCAGACATTTGTGAAAGATAAGTAATAATAGCAGGTTTGTTGGTCTGAAGTTAACATTTCTATACTGACGGACATTATCTACAAGTGTTTTGACAATCGCTTGTAAGCAAGTACAAGCATTCCGGCTGCATCTACATTCACATTCTGGTAATTTTACCCCATGATTCAATACTTTATACGGCCACTTTTTTAAGGCGGTGGTTGTCACAACCAGCGCCAGACAGTTTGTACGCAGCTGTTAAAATTGTTGAATAATAAAAGGTCCATAAAATCATGTTAGCTGGGTTAAACATCCCTCAATGCAGTGTTTTATCTTTAGTAACTCTCATAAAGGACATTAGTGTCTCCTGTGACATTCTGTCCTGCACCTTTCTCAACATCTTTATATAGCAGAACATGTAGTGTTGTGTAAATGTTTTGTACTGAGCGTGTCAATGCCAGTTAAGCAGCTCTAATTTCTTGTGCACCTGTTGTGAAACAAGAAAGTGTGACAGAGGTCAGGTGTCCAGTGACTCTTTGTTGTGTTGACTGTGTTGTTTCATGATATTGTTAATTTACGGCCTGTTAATCACCGTTCCTGTCTGTTAACATTTGATAGATCTTTGACTTATAAAACTTGATCTGGGTTAATTAAATAAATTATGTATAAGATACATACCAACAAAACAACAATGCAACAAAATTATTTCAGCTCTGTTTGTACCAACCTGGACGACAGGAGCATTGAGCGTGTCCTCTACACTTCGACACAAAGTTTCTAACCTCCTCGCACCTTCCAACACTGCAGACTCTGCCCACCCCCAGAATGCACTTGGGTCAAGGGAACTGTGAGGGAGCTGGAAGAAGAACAAAAAAAGAGACACAGAGAGAAAGAAACAAAATTTAAATTGAACCTCTGAAACTGAACTGTTTATATCCTGATTGATTAGTGTGCTGGATTATATCTACCACATTTTTTACTTATTTGGATAATTGATTGGGTCTAAGTTATTCATTCTCTCCGCCTCACTACGTGACTAAAAACCCTGCTAACTTCTCAAGAAATCTCAGCACCATCTTGGAGAAAACACGGATTACAACTGGTGCCAAAATGTGTATCTCTTTTCTACGTTATCCGGTCATCAGTGCAGAGGCTTGAGTGGATAACACATCATGAGATTACCTGTTGTGCAAAGCTCTGGAAAAGTTGCTCCATATCTGAGGCGAGGTCTTTATGGAGACAGCTGAATGTCCCCAACATGCTCCAGATCATCTGCAGAGCCAAACCGTTAAACTGAGGAAGCTCATTGAGGAGCAACGTGTTCATCGTCCTGTGAGGAGAGGACAAGTCAGCAATAACCAATCAAATTAACATGACTGCAAAAACTCAGTTAAATAATGACATTGCCTTTAATTGTAATTATGCAACAGGCTTTCCATGCATCAGTCAGTCTAGTCTGTAATTTTAAACAGATCCCTCTCTCTCTCTTTCCCTCTACCTGTACGTGTTGGCCACAGCCTGCTCATCATAGCTCAGACTGGGTTTTTCACAAATCAATTCATAATCGAGCAGCTTGTCCAGCCTTTTCCTGATCAGGTTCCTCGGGCCCACCAGGAGGTCACGGAGCGCACACAGTGGTTTGTGGATTAACGTCCTCATCCTCTTCTCCTATATGGAAGCAGAGATGATGCTTATCGTCAGACATGTACTGGTTAATGCATCAATCATTTCACACTGGCAGGGTCCAGTCTTCACAAGTGTGTTTGCTTTGATACTCTAGTAGGCTTTGGTTTCAGTACTTTTTTTCTTAGGTGCATTTACTGTGGTATTGCTGCTTTAACTGAAGTAAAGAACTGAAATACTACTGGTATCCAGATGAGAATGTTAGGTAGACTCACAAATGTAGGAAGAATCCACTGTCTGAGAGCGGTAGTGATCTCCTTGTAGCAAATAGGTGCCTTCTCTCCGTCCATATCTAAGTCAAACTCTTCTGTTTTGCAGGCCAGGAAGCCCTGCAGACCAACAAAGAAAAAGGAGCTGTCAAAGTCTGTGACTTCTGCTGATTGATTCTGGAGTACTGAATGACTGAGGCTGTTAAGGGATCTTGCTTTGTGAATATAGAAAAGAATTGTCAGTTTTCCCAGCAAAAGGTCATCTTTTCTGGCCTGGTAAAAATAAATTGCCGTTATATTAGTAGGAAAATGTGAAAAAGAAGGAGGATACAGTGCTGATCCTGGTTGGTTGGTTTGGGAATAGAAAGAGGAAAAAACTGCTTCAACCGATGATAATTTGTGGAAACGCACACAGAAACTCATGTGTTTGACCTCAGGGACTTCAGCAGCCTCTGAGTTTACACAGCGTGACTCAAACATTTTCAAGAATAAATATCCAGTTATGTTCCACTTCTCCAAGAGAGACCAGGAAGTTATCATTTCAAGTCTGGGCTAGCGTAATCTGAACGGGGGATATATAATCTCTTCATCCTTCACTTGAGACCAGCAGGTGCGCTTAAGGAAGGAACTTAACCCCCTGACTTGTTGCTTGTGCGCTTAAAGTGAATATGTGGAATTGAATAAATACAATGCTGAAAAAGAAAAGTGTAAAATGAATTCTCATGGAGCCTGAAAGTGTCCAAGGTGTGATTGTCCCCTCAAATATCACACATATTTGATTTTTCCTTTTATATTTATTTTGCTCAATGACTCAATCCCATGAAAAGGGATGCTCATATCAGCATATCCCAATTTTAGAAATGGTTTAGAAATTGAGGTAACGCGATGTGTCAGCATGGAAAACAAGACAAAACTATCAAAACAGTAAGTAGATAATATTCAAATGTATAAACTGTTGAAACAAACAGGAGAAGCACTGTTACACAGACATGATGGCATCTTCCGTTGTTAATTTATGTCTTTTCAAAACATCTCTGTGATCTCATACTGCTATTACATACAAGCCACTTCCTAGAATAAATACAACTTCTAACCTGACTTGGATGACTGAGAACCTTCATCAACAATAAATACAAACATTCAAGTGAGATATGAGCTGCAGTTTGTGGACAGTGTGATGTAGAGGTGTGGAAATTTCTCGATTATAAGATGCATCGCAATACAGATGTGGAATATTCTGCATCGATGCAGAGACAGAGGATAATCGAGAGTCTGCAGCTTATGTTGATTGTCCAGCCTCAGCTGGACAATAAAGTTACGTCTCGACGATGCTCCCATGCTTTGAATTGTGGGCGGACATTAGGCTAACGTTACTTATGTAGGAGGGATTTCTGCAGCCATAAATAATAACTGTTCCAGCAAGAACAGATGGGTATAGTCTGATTATTGGAAGGACTTTCTGAATAAAAGGAGAATTTAAATGATGAAGAAGTAGCCATTTGCAGTAATATAGATCACTGAGGATGCCATACACTGAGATGCACCGAGATGATCGAAAATCGTTCACAGCTTGAATCGTTATCGAATCGAATCGTGAAGCCAGTGAAGATTCACACCTAGTGTGATATTGTTGTCTGCAGTGTGAATGTAAATAAAGAAAAACATATTTACTTTCACAGTTTCTTGATTACAGTGAGCAGCTACAATGAAGCCATCTGGTGTTTGGTGTCCCGCACAAAGGCAAATAACACACCCTACAGATAAGAGGATATTTATTGTTTCCTTCCTGAAAGAGTCAAGGACAGTACTCAAACCAAAAACTGCACACAAGCCTGATAACAGCAAGGAGTCAAAGCTACAAAGAAGAAACTGACAATGTTGCCACCAAATACTCTAGAATTGTCTCTTCCTGCAAAGTCTACTGTGATTCTCAAACATAATTTAAACTATAAAAAATAGAAATTAAGTTATTGGGTGTTACATATTAACAGCTAAGTGTTAAAAAAGAGCTTCACAAAATTATCAGTTAGCATAATATAGCATAACATACCTGTAGGTGGTGCAGGTACGTTTCCACATTCTCTAGGAGCTCCAGGATCCCGTGCTCCAGAACATAAAAGAAACCTTCCAGGGCGTCAAACTCCTCATCCACCAGCTATAACACGCAGGGAGACATATATTTTGTCATACAATGAGCTAAAACAACACTTTATTATTAATTTCTCAAAAAAAGGCATGGAGCTCAAATAGAAGATCACATTTACAATTTTTTTGGTGTTTATTAGAATACATTCAGGGCGGTATGGCTCTGACTTGTCTTGTGATGTTTAATTTGAAGCATATTTTGTAGACGCATTACACGTCTCAAAAAAGTTTCAGGTGAGGGCTCAAAATATACTATAAATAATAATGTGAGTAGAAAACATTTTCTATATGCTTTTTATCAAATTTGGTTATAATGTCAGCTTTCTTTCTTTAGCTGCTGGATCAGCACCTGTGAACTGATGCTATATATAGTTTAGGAACCTACAATTTGAATAATCACTTTAATTTACTTGTATCAAATCTCAGAATCCCTGCAAACACTCCTTTCCACATGCAGCAATTCAACACGAGTATACAGTGGTGCATCTTGTCAACATGATTTCTAGATGCATAACACATTCTTATTCTCTGTCCTCAGTCCTACAACGTTAATCATTCATAGTCCCTAAACACCAGCTCCACCGTGAAGAAAGCCCAGCAGTGTCTCCACTTCCTGAGAAGGCTGAGGGGAGCCCACCTCCCACCCCCCATTCTCACCACTTTCTACACAGGGACTATAGAGAGGCTCCTGGGTAGCTGCATCACCGCCTGGTTCAGAAACTGCACCCAACTGGACGGCAAGAACCTGCAGCGAGTGGTGAGGACGGCTGAAAAGATCATCGGAGTCACTCTCCCCTCCATCTCAGACATTTACATCACACGCTGCATCCGTAAGGCAACCAGCATTGTGGAAGACCCCACCTACCCCTCACATAGACTTTTCTCCCCCCTTCCACCTGGCAGAAGGTACCGTAGCATACGGTCTGTCACTACCAGACTACAAAACAGCTTCTTCCCCCAGGCCATACGACTCCTCAATGCTCAGGGACTGATCTGATCACCTGTTACCCTGTTGTATGCTGTCCTGTGTCGCTGTTTTGTATTAGTCTGATGCACTCTTGCACCTCATGTAAATAATAATAATAATAATCATACAGTCACTTTACAAGTATTTTTGCACTACACTAGCAGTTACATGTAGCATGTGGTATTGTTGTTGTTGTTCTATGTTGTTGTTGTTTGTTTGCACTGAAGCTTCTTGGGAAATGTTATTTCATTGCACTTTCTACTGTGTATATGGCTGGAATGACAATAAACCCTCTTGAATCTTGAATTTTCTGTAAAACACACATGGGAAAGGTACTACTAGTCCATTCTGTCCTCTAAGGCAGTGGTTGCACTTGTTTCTAATCATCAAGTTATAGTGAACAGCTTTAAATGATAAGTGAAAGCGCAGAAATGTAGGTTTTGCAGAGCTTCAAAGTCTGATTTCTTTATATTCTTTACGCAATGCAGCTGTGACCTACATACTGTATGAGAGATGTAAAAGGATCAAAAGGCAAAGTAGGAAAATGTAATCCAGTCAGCAGCAACCAGAAATGAAGCAACAGGAAACATGTGAGGATGAGGTGAACTCTTTGATCAGACCTGAAAATCCTCATTGGATTGACAACTGTAACCATTGCACAGCACAACGTAGCAGGCCAGAGCAAACAGCAGGTTCAATAAACGGTCATATCGTCTTTGTTTAAACACTTCTTTGATCAATTATTAACTACTGCATTGCTGCTGGAGGGAGATAGTGAACTGGAAGATTATTGCCTAGAAAGGTTACCTTGAGACATAAGCATCCTTCCTTCAGCATAACTAACATGTTGCCTCTTTGATTCTTATGGGTTAGGTTCTCCTTTCTAATGTTTTATTCAAACAAGGGAAGGTGATTTGTCAGGTCCAGTTATATCATTTTACACCAAATTTTGCACATAAATGCAGGTAAACCAATCAAAAATGGATGATTGAATCCTTTCCCACTGTCAGTGGATGAGTTTGCCTTTCTGTTTTTTTTTCGGGTGTGTGACATTCAACGTCACCAACACGCTGGAAAAACAGGGAACAGTAGAAAGAAGCATGAGGGCCAGTGACAATGTTAAAGTGGACACTTTGTAACTTTTTTTAAATCTTTTACTTCAGTCTCTCTTTCAAATTGAATGCCAAATGAATGATGATTGAGTGCTGCTTGAATGGAAACGGATGGAAAAGTTTTTATGTGCCAACATCCTGAACTCCAACGCACATCACAGCATCATGCTATGAAAGTGGCGAAAATTAGCACGTCCACCCAGGTGTCATGTTTCCATCACACCATCAGAGCCGGAGTCAATAAACACTGTGACTACTGCAGACTCCTTCGACCTGGGAATAAATGTTGTTTGTACCTTTCCCACTGAAGGCAGAAGGCAGATGTAAGAGGGTGTTGGTGGGTTATTTCTCCAGTGTGAAAGGGGTTATATTAAAACGAGGGCCATTGAGCTTCTGTCCTACCTTAGGTGCTATTCCAGCCTCATGTTTGATGTGCTGGCTGAGCCTTGCTGTCTTCTTCGCGATGCTGTGGGAATTGAGGCGGTTGATTTTGTCCTTAATGGTCAGGGTTTCTGTCTTCTTGTATTTGTCAGCTACAATCACAGAATGAGGGGCAGTTAATAAAGTAATCATAGAAGAATTACTGCCTTCTTCTAACTTTTGCCATACAAAAGGAATTGAATCCCTGATTCTGGGAGGAATTGGATCAGAAAGGACCATGTCCTAAAAGGTGATAAAATTATTCTACATTATCAGCTCACCGACTTCTCTGAAGCGTTTGTACTCATTGATGCGACAGTTCAAGGTGATGGAGGTGTGGGCGGTCTGCTCCAGAAGTGCATATGCTGGGTGAGTTTTCTCCGTGTGTTTCTGGATGGTCTGCAGGAGGAGGGGGTAGCGGGCAATCCTCTGCACCGGCATCACCAGGAAGAAACTCAGAGAGGTGGCGTTTATTTCAGGCCTGGAGAGATGAATGGCATAAATGAACATAACTTCAGGAACGAAATGAAGAACATGTCAGAGTATTGTTATCCAGGTGTGATTGTTTTTCATTTCAATATTTAGTAGTGTTGGTCCCAGTGTGAAACAAGAGAAAATGATATAAAACCTACGCTGAGGTCTTGATGACTCTGACGATGTCGTTCCAAAGTGCATCCTTCTGTTTGTAGCTGTTCTCCACCACTGTAACATTGTTGTAGTTGGCTAAGTATTCCCTATAGGCTGCCTCAATGTCCGAAGACAAGCTGAGGAATGAATCACCTGTCAGTAAAACAAAATATGCATTTACATACATACATACATACATACACCACAACAAAGGGGTAAAGTATAATTCTGACACCAAAAAGGTATTTTCATTGTAATTTCATTTTTATCAAATTAGCTGTACCTTTCATTTTATTTGAGTACTCTACGCAAATAAGAAAATTACATTTTGGAATCATGTGAAACACAATCCACGCTTTCAGTGATTCTCCCACCATTCTGGTTAACACAACAACACTGTTGTTGAGTAAAGTCATCATGGACATCACACAGACAGCCAGATTTAATCAAAAGCCTCCATCCTGACAAACTAACTGACAACTGACAACTGACAAACAGTTGTCATTGGAAGAGACATGTCTAGACTTGTCTTGGCTAAGAGGACATGAATAAAAAACATCCTTCACTTTCAATGCACCCTTTCCAGATCACCACCAGCAAAATGTATAGCAGACTTTTCCAATAAACAATCAGCTCTAACATGTGTGCATTAAATTGTAGATGCACCCATTACCACCTGTAGAGACCCTGCTGACACTATGAATTTGTTTGTGTGAACTCGTTAAGTTTCTCACATCAATGTGAAACCCACATCTGAGACCAGGACGTGTGAAGATTTTCTTGTTTCCTGTCAACAAGTGTGATCACAGCAATTGAACTAGAAAGGGGAAGCCTCTGTGAAACCAGCAGCAACTTTACCACCTCTTCTGGTAGAAGGCTCAATACGCTCATGTTGTCAAGTGACACAACAGGAGGTTTGGGGACTAATACTGATGAACAGAAATAAATGAAAGTAAAAGTTAAGTCCTGTCCCTTACAGAGTGTCTCCAGGAAGTGAGGGTCTCCGGGCTGAACTAGCTTCTGGTCCAGCAGGCTGAGGAGTCGACTGGACACGTCAATCACATCCTCTATGTAGAGAAACATGCTGTCCAGGTTGGCTGGAGGCGGCTGCAGTTACAGAAAGGCACACAAATTAATTTTCTGGATTTGCAGACTGGACCAAGATTCTATTTATATATGCAGCTTATGTTACACAATCTTTTTCCTCCAACAGAAGTCTTTTCTCCTGGGCTGACAGTGGGTGTGCTGGCAGCAAGTACTGTAAAAATTCCTTTTTAATCATTTTTTTCAATTTCTTACATATATAAACCAGTCACTCAGGCCAAAACTCTTCCACTTATTTTGAAATTTTTCACATCTTTTCTCAAAGAATTACCATTTCTGTGCTCATCCATAGCTCTGTCCATGCACCCCATAAAGTTAGATCCCATTGTTATTAGTATATGTTTAATGAGCTCTCATTTCAAATCAAGAGCAAGTGAGAGGACATTTTTTTCTTTAATTTTGCCCAAATATAATAAATTCTTCTGATTTAATTTGATCGATTTGTAGAAGTAAAACAGACTGAATTAAAAGAATGGCAGGTTAAAGTGAGAACACTTATTACCAACATGCTAACAGAAAAAATAAGAGATATATTAAGAAAGAAACGTTTGTACAAATGAAACCAAAATGTGAACATAAAAAAATATACTGGCTCAAATATATATAGTGTATTATTAACACAGTATTCTGACCGTGATGCACTACATTTTGAGAAAAAGATAAAAAATTTAATTTATGATGCGTCTGGAAGTTTATACTGTCATGTGATTTTTAACTGCAGCCAGCAGCTCGACCTCCTTCTCAGTTAATCAGTTGATTCGTCCACACAAAGCTGTGTCCACCCTATAGCATCTGCAACTTTCTATACTGTAAATGAGGTTGAAATTTGCTATGGAGGGCCAATGTTTGTGAGGTTGTGTGCATGAGAATATATGAACACGTGGATTCCTGTGTATACCTGGCTGCAGGTACTGCGAAGAGGCACTTGTTATGGGTTGTTGTCACAGAACTGTGATGGCTACATAGCTTATCATTATTAGCATCATGTGCTTCCAAAACTGAGGTTTCTATCCGAACTATTATTATCAGAACGTGTAGAGTTTAAAAGTAAGATTATATATTCAAATTAAATGTCTATCTTGTGCAACATGTGCATGTGTTTCTGCTCCCTTACAAGACAAATGCACAGCTGACAAACAACCATTTTGTTTAGCTCCATTCTATTCTAATGAGAGACAGTGGGCACTGCTGGAACAATCAGCACATTGCCACAGAAAACAAATCACCAACTCTCCTGTCTCACAATGGCTTCATTCATTCACATATTTATTCTATTTCTCTGCTTAACTCTGCTGCTTCCCTCTGTCTTTGTCCCGCTGTCCTTCCTCCATCTATTGTATCACTTCATCCATATTTTAATCTTCTTTCACCTCCATCTTTCATTTTATTTCCACACATCTGCATTTTGTCTCTCAGTTTTACATTGGACGAATGCCCTACAACACTGACAAATATCTTTCTTAATGTTTCTTTCATCAACCATTCCCCTATTCACTGGTTAATCTCTTTCCCTCAACAGGTCATCAGACCATAATTCAGCTCTTCCATTCCTTCTTTCTATTTTCATTTCATTCTCTTTCCCTTCACCTCCCATTCCCTCAGCGTGTTATCATTTTCATGCTCATCCAGCGCTCAGTCATTCCAACCCATAAAGCCTGATTCCATTGTGTTTTATGAGGGCCCATTTCATTACCGCACCGATAATAAATGATTATTTGGCAGTAATAAACAATACTCAGATGTAATGAAAAGCTAATGGTGATAAACCACCAGACAGCCCCCGCATAACAGTTGCTCTGCAGTGATGCTGCAGCACCAATTCAATTTCACTGAATTCAGAACACAGAGCTAAATTTGGAAGATCTTCTAATATATTACAGGGAGTAAAACTAAACAACAACCAAACCAATGTTTCCTGATGCTGTTAAAGATTTGTTTACATTAGATTTTAACATGACACACAAACTCAGTACATGAGAGTATGCTTGTTTTTGTGTGGGTAACAAAACTGATCTTAACTTGCTGCCTCTTTCATAGCAAAATCATACTTCACATTTTTTCTGTATAATTCTGTTCACAGTATTATCAGCAAGCATGCCATGTTTAGCGTGTTGATACTGTACCTGATATTGAATGGTGTAAAGTTAGGGCAGTTTTGTGGTTGCGCTTAAGTGTACTAAATTCCCTCTTAAAGGAACAGTTCACACAAAATTGAAAATTCAGTCATTATCTACTCACCTCCCATGCTGATGGAAAGTTGGGTAAAGCAGCTACAGTGAAGATTTTGGCTGAAAAAAGGGTGTAAATAACCTTTTTCAAATCAATTTGGGATGTTGGGGCTTCTGGAGACTTACTTGGATGAGCTGTATGGAGCAAATTTATGGGTTTTTTTTTTCGGTTGTTGTTTCACATTTACATTACAGGCCTGAAGTCCCCAGCTACTTCAGTTGTTTTGGAGAATGTTTTTCTGCGAAGCTCCAGAAATGTTTTGTGGACAAATGAGGATGACTAGATAATGACTGAATATTCATTTTTGGGTAAAAGAGGGAATTTATTACCTTGAAACACAACTTCAAAATAGCCCTTATGTACACCATCCAATATCAGGTATGGTATCAACACGCTAAACATGTCATGCTTGCTGCAAACTGAAGTAAGTAAAGTAAGTTAAAGTCTAAAAACTGTAACAAGATATTTTGTTTCCTGAAAGACTTAAAACATGTGGCACGCTGTCAATCACTACTCATTCCATTTATGAGATTTTGGTGGTAAATTAACACCTTTTACCTTTAGTTTTTAATCCGTTTCTGTTTATAAAATTTGCAGCCTCTCTTTGGTTATCATTGTACAGTTAATCAGTTAATGAGATTTTGGACTGTCTGCAACTGACATCACAAGTAATTTGAAGACCTTCACTTTGGACTCACAAGACTTGATGGACATTTTTCACTAATTTCTGATATTTCACAGATGAAACAGTTCATAGGAAAAATAAATCCACAGATGAAATAATACTGAAAATAACTGCAGGCTGCAGCCATATAGAACATGATTATGATACCTGTAGTTTCTGCAGGTTGCTCCTGATGGTCACAGTGCTCATTTGTAGCAAGTGAAGATAATTCCTCTCAGACTGGACCAGCTCCTCTATGGCCATCAGCTGTCTCTGGGCTGCCCTCTCTTTAGCTGCTGCATCCTCCTCTTCAGACTTCCTTTTGGCCTGTTTTGCCTCCTCTGCTAACCGCTCCTCTGACATTGAACTGTCATCTGAGAAACTATCCTGTGACGAAAGTTTTGTTTCCACAGTGGAAGTACTTGAATCTTTAAGTTCTGAGGACACAACCGACTCCTCCTCTGTACTGAATGTTTCTTCTTCAAACTGATCTTTCTCTGTGGTTCTATCCTTCTTCTCCTGGAGCTTCTCTTTCATTGGCTCTTTCTTGGTGACCTTCTCGACAGCTCCGAGGGGTGATGAGGCCGGTTTAGGGAGAGCCAGTGTGAGGGAGGTGGGATGAGGCCTCCTGGGCACCTCCATGTTGGAGATCGCTGTCAAAGACAAAGACGTGTTGTCGTGTTTTAAATAGTATCCTCATAAGTAATAGCTTACCATATGTTTCTCACAGTCAATGTTAAGCATCTGAAAAGCAACCCCTTACCCACTGCAAAGTGTACCCATCTTAAAATAGTGAAAAAAAGTTTTCTGCCCTTGAGTGTCTGAGATATCAGTGTAAGGGGGCAACAGCTGCAGGGTGTCATATGTCCTCATTTCATTGTGGATACAGATGGCCCACACTGGATGTACAATAATACTGGATTACAAAGAAGGGTCACTCAGACATTAAAGGAACAGTTCAGCTAAAGCGGAACATTTAGTCAATATCACCTCACCACCATACTGATGGAAAGTTGGGTGAAGTTTCGTAGTGTACCAGTGTTGCAACATTTTCCTCAACAACTCAATAAGCTGGGGACTTGTTTTAAAGCATAAAAACAACCAAAAGAAAACATAACATGGCTCTATAGAGCTAGTCCAAAGTAGTCTCCAGTCCAAGTCTCCAGAAGCCCCAAGATCTCAAATTTATCTGAAAAAAATGTATTTACACTCTTTTTAAGCCAGAATCTTCACAGTAGCTGCTACGCTAAAAGCGATGTATCAAGGGTGTAAATAAGGATGAGGATGAGGATCTCGGGGCTTCTAGAGGCTTGGATTACACCGGATGAGCTGTATGGAGCCTTATAGGGGTTTTTCTTTGGTCCCCAGCTACTTCAGTTGTTTAGGAGAATGCTGCAACGCTGTTTTGCTGTGAAGCTCCAGAAACATTTTGTGGAAAACGTTACACGACTTCCCATCAGCATCAGCATGGGGGTGAGGAGATAATAACTGAATTTTCATTTTTGGGTGAGCCGTTCCTTTAACAATCAAACCATAACAAATTTGGTATCTCAGTTAATGATTGTGGTGACATATCAACTTGACTAAGCCGCTTTATCCTCTAACAGCATGAAAAAATACTTTAAAAAGTAAAAATAATTGCTGGACATTGGAGACATACCTCATACCTCTCCTATGTTATCTCCTATATTATCACTGCAAAAGACATGTCAGAAGTGGCATATTTACATGACTAAGTGAAAAAAAAAAACTGATTGGAGAACCTTGAAACATGCTGAACACAACTGCCATGCTGCTGAAGACACTGAGGATTACATAAAGAACCTTTTCAGTTTGAGGACCTAATCATCTGCAATCAGTGTAGTAACGGTTTACTAGGGCTAAACTAAGATCTATGTAGTGTGAGTGAGTTATTGTCATAAAAAGACCATTTAAATGTTCTACCCTCTGTCTGTTTTTCACAGAACACAACAGTGAAGAAAGAGTTAAAGAAAAATGTTTCTAAACATCTGGTGCCAGATGTATCCTCCACAGGAACATTCCAAGAATTTCAGGGCAGATAAAGAAACATTCCTGCTTTTGATTGAAGGTTTATCACTTAGAAGTGATGTGCACTCATATAAAGATGGCCTTTATAACTCCATGAATCATCAGACAGCGGCAGATAAGATGGCTTTGTTTACACTGTGTACTCGACACAAACATGCAGAGAGGGGAAAAGTATTGTCATGGGTCGTCTGAGCTGAAACACCACATGTTGGCTCACCGGGAGACTGGCAAGCCGCTTACAGAGCAACTAATGGTGCCACCGCTGTGACAATTAGCCATTATATTACATGGTCCAGCTGAACAGTTGGCTGTGGCTTTAAAGGACTGACTCTGATGTTTTATTTTTGGCTGATTTAATTATAATGTCTGCATGAGGAGTTACTCCTGACAACAAGGCTCAGAGTTTCTTCCATGCATCACAGTCTGTAGTGTAGTCTGTACTTTTCAGTACTAGCGTCAGTTTAATACTCGAGTTTCATGACTGATACCAAAACAATACCTGTGTGATTACTTTGTGAATTATGAACGTGTTTTTTCTACACTACACTCTTCATACGCTGTATACTATTCCACAGACACATTTCGGTCACTACCAAAACATAGATATTGGGCAACTACCTATAAACATGTTGCACCACTGCAACATATGAATATGACATTTCATTGAAACTTTTGGTACTTTATAGGTTTTAAGTCTGTATTTTGATGACTATCAAAAAGTATTAATGTTTAATACACAGTCCTAAATGGCATGACCTTGAATGAAATAAATATACTATTGATTTAACAAAAAGTCTACCTTTCTCTTTTTTTAAATTACAAATGATAATATTAGATGAACGGTTTGAGTGAAATGTTGAATCTTTGAAAATTGTATCAGAGTATTTGGTCCCCCTTTTGTTTTAATGACAGACTGGACTCGTGCTCCTACAAATAAATAACTTTTTATCAACGCCATCTGTTTTTTTATGTTGCTTCCCTTTCCCTAGCAAGCTGGGTTGTAACATAATTGGGGGCTCGTCCAGGATCAGACTGCTTGACTTGAGCTTAATGTTTTATAATTGAGGCTATGATATATTGTGATTATATATCAAGCCACGGGGCATTGTTCAGCCTGACGCGAAATATTCAGTTTTTGTGTTTGACTGCTGTTAATTCGACTGCTTTAAAGACTGAAGTCCAATTGTTTTGTTAAATTTTATTGGGTTTTTAACTGAGAGGTGTTTCAAACATTTTCCAAACCTTTAAATGTTTTTAATCTATTCTTCAGTCTCTTTTTTGGTTATCATTATCTGCATGGCTACACTGGATATCACTGTATTTGTTGGGTGTCCATCATTGTGGATCACTTATGAAATAGGTCATTGTGACTGTTGTCATTCATTCTGATGTAATTCTTTAACACAGACTTATCTTTTCCCTCCAACAAAAGGTTTAGGGGTTTAGCAGCATATGGTGACCCAGAGTTGGGGATAACTGAGATTTACAAGTAGAGCTGTGCATCAAACCTCATTACTTTTTAAGTACTAAAGGAAATCAATTTGCAGCAATAATCAAAAACTGACACTGTATAACTGTCTGATCACATAGTTCCTATTTAAATCAAAATTTTGCTTGTGTTTAACATTTTGTCATCAGGAGAAGTTCTTGATAGGCTGCTTGTGCTCAGATAAAATTCAACATTTGAGAACTTTTAAATGAAAATGTTTTAAATGAAAAAAGAAGCATGTAGAAAAACATGTTTACATTTCTAAAAGGTATTCAGAAGATCATTCTGGTACCGAAACTCAGGAATAACACTGCAACTCTTTATAAGCTCTTTATAAACCATAACAACAATTATGGCTCACAAACACACATACAACAGGAGACTTTAAGTCACAACCTGACGCAAAAAACTTTCTTTAAATCCCAAAACAACTGTGTCAGAGCTCCAGGATGAGACATCTGCAGTCCACAAGCCGAACCAAAACCATACCAAACTTCACCGCCTGACAATAGCAGTGTGTATTAGAGTAACAGAGTATCATTAAAAAACAATTACATGAGATCAGGCTGTCATTACCTTGTGCAAAATCCCTGATTCAGCTGCAATGAACCTCGATCTCCCCTCTCTCCCTGTCCTGTTGTGCTCCGTCCCAAGTGAAGCAGAAATCTGCTGCAGAGACGCTGCTGCATTGAAAACACACACACATACACACACGCTGGTGTAACTTTCTCCAGTGACTCACACACATCAGGCTGCTGCTGGGCCTCATGTGGCAGGAGTGTGTGAGTGTTTATTCAGGAGTGTGTGCGTGTGAGAGAAAAACACAGTGTATGAGTATGTGAGGAAAGGGGGGATGGGAGTGGAAAGGAGGGTGGGCCGGCTGTTTTGTAGAGGAAAAAGAGGGGAGGGGGAGGAAAGGGTGACCACACACACACGCACACACACTCATGCTGCTGAATAAGCTGATTGACTGCAGCAGCTGGTGGGAAGAGGAAGTGGCACTCACCCAGGCAGACACCAATTGGCTGCGAAGTCTTCGCAGTGGAATGAAAGACCAATCAGACAACACCTACAGGGTTTTCATGAAACACTGCATGGACCAATGAGGACTGACTGTTGAAGTGATTGAAGTTTTCCTCTCACAGGAAACAAAAGCACCGCGGGACGGCCCATCCTCTTCCAATTGCAGAGGGATTGTCTTGATTTTCTGGTGGAAGGAGACAAAAAGAGGTTTACAGCTTCCTCCTTTGGGGGTTTTCAGTCGGAAATAATAGATTTATGTGTGTTTTACTTTATTTCAAACAATCACACAAACAAGGTAAGTATAGAGCAACTAACTGGTTAGCTAAAAGGTATCCAGATAAAAGTTGAGAGTACTGTGTATTAGTCCACAGCACAATCATCCCCTTTCATTCAACATTAAAGGATGAGTTCACCTAAAATTTCACTTTAAAGTGTCCAGCCGTGCATACATAATTAGTTTTATCTGGTGTTGAATGGACACACCTTTCAAAATACAGTGAAAGAGGATGGTGCCAAAAGAATTCAACAATGCATCTATACACTAGTACAGCCGAAGATATACTTTCTTTTAACGCGTTGTGGTATGCATGAGGGCTGGCTCGCATATCTTGCCTCCTGTTTGGAGCATCGTTTGTGCATGTCCTCAAAAATTAAGGCTACGCGTACGCAAGATACAATATGCACAAGGACAGCAGGAGTAGTGTAGCACCAGTATGAAGATATGACAGGGTTGGGATTCAGTAAGCGATTCGGCGGCAAAAGTGAAATGAACGGGATAACTAGCTAACGCGTGCCATCTAGTGGTATCCAGGAAAATGCGTAGTATACAGGCAAGTATGTGAACAACTATGCAAACGTGTTGCTTAACAGCAAGTATATCTCCAGCCAGGGCAGCTTTTTGGCCAACTGAGGATGTTGAATGTTGGCAAGAGAAATCAATCTGATCAGCTGTTCAGACGAGAAATTCCATGCACGAAAAGAGAAATAGATAAAGAAAGGGAAATCCCCTGAAGCCTGTTGCGGTAGTATCCATAATTTCTACAATCAAAACACATAGGGCTGTCAACACCAGAGCCATTTGTGCTAAATGATAACATCAGCTTTCTAACACGCTCAAAATGACAATGCTAAAATGTGTTAACTTGCATTAAATACAGAGTACAGCTGAGACTGATGGGAATGTAATTTGTTTTGCTGGTATTTGGTCCAACCTGATGCTGGCCCTAGACTGAAAATTAAGGAATTGCGAAAATGTGGCCTACAGCCTGGTAAAATGCTGCTTTCATGACATGAAACACTTGAAAAAAGTCCTTGTGCTACACATTCCGTCCTTCAACACAGATTCATTGACTCATCTCGTGACGACAGGTGATGTCTTCTTTCATCTTAAACTCTGTCATCTCTGTTTAACCCAAATGTTGATGATTAGATGTTTTGAGGAAGACGTCAACACTGGACTCGTCAACCATACCGGGATAACTGATGACCGTTTTATAGGCATAGCATTTATAATACTTTGTTGATTAAAAACACAAGTATTTCAGTATTTTCCTACGCAAAGGTTTCCTCACTTCCAGATGATTCAACAGAGCAATCATTCACTGTTTTTAAAATGGTGAAGCAAACACATAGGCTGAAAGAGCCATCTTAGTATGTGCTGATAAGCCCTGAGAATGAGAATAACATGAACCCGGAGACAATGAAGGAATTCATTGCTGTCAGACTCAATGAGTCTGGAATGAAGAAGGCAGGAAGGCAGCAACCGGCTAATCTGGTTCATCAGATCAGCATGTTGGGAAGGAATGCTGCAGGACTAGATTCTTTTATCAGCTGACTTTTGTCGATCTGAAACTAAAAGGTGTGCTGCAGGGAATAAGGTTTCTGCAAAGTGACAACAAACTTCAGGCATTTCTCTAACTCTCTCCATGACATATGGGGGAAATGTCTTTCTCAGAGCCAACATCTGCCTTTGTGGTAAAAAAGCTTGATTCCTGGAAAGCATTCTCTCTGCCAAGGCTGCACGTTTCTGAAGCTGTTACAACTTTTGTGATTGAGAACATTAGGTTTGAGGTCATTTAGAAACATTGCCACCATTATGTTTTTTATCAAGCAGAGAGCAGAGTTAAGTTTTCAACAGTAAACGGTTCCACTCAGTATGTATTTGGTCACAATTCTCTAAAAGAACAATATTATATTATGTTATAGTATTATTGGTACTATAGTTTGTTGTTAATGTTTTATATTCTGACCTGCATTCAAATTTTCAAAAACACCCCAAAATACTGAAAACTTTTCACCTAAATTTCATTAGCTTTGTCAGCATGTTTTAAAGATGTCCTGCAAACTGTAGGATTTACAGGTGTCCCGTCTTAGAATGCAAAAATTAATTTAAAAAACATCTCACAGATTTGATTCAGGACTTTCTATAAATCAGTGCATTAATACAAACCTTACTTAACACATGAGGTGTCGAGTTCTTCCTGTTCAGGAAAGTTTATGAGTTAGCATGATGTCATGGTAGGAGTGGAGAGGTCATGACAGTAATAAAGAGCCAAGTGAAAGAACTTTCAGAGCTGGGTGGAGTGAGGAGCGAGGAAAAAGGCTAAATATAGAAACATGTTTACGGTAAATGAGGGGTTGGTCCAGTTTCTGGCTTCTGTAAATTTGTGTCTTCACATAAACACAGGACTTGACTTTGGTTGTGTGCTAAAAGAAAACTATTCGGCAGTCATGTTCGACCAGACATGTTATACCAGCTACAAGATACCAGAGCATTTTGATTCTGCATCAGTGCAATATTGTCGTTTCCTGAGCTGGAAGTCACCAAGACTGCTAACAGCACATACTGAAGGTCTTACGGTTTCTGGCTGAGTGACAAACAGTTGAGGAAAGATGACACAGCTGGAAACAAAAGCTGTGATGATTGCATCCTGTCTGTTTGGTCAGTGTTAAACACCCTTCCTGACAAATCCTCAAGCTGCTGCAGCAGCATTAACCACAATGAGTGAAGTATTAGTCTAGGATGACAGTGAGATTAGAGGTGTAATCACACCTGCACTTTGCTTTCTTAGTTCTGAACTACAGTGGGTCAGTTTCTGTTGTCATTTGACTCCTTTATTTTTCACACTGTACTGAACGTCATTAACTCACAAGCTGCTCGAGTTTTCTTAAAAAACTGGAGTTTTGATATCTTGGCATCATACAGGGGAGGAAGTGGCAGTGAAGAGTGAAGAAATTTCAGTGAATGAAAATGCTGGAAGATCTGATATCCTTATTTTAAAGAAGTTAAAGTATTTAAAGGCATCCTATCTTAAAAGAAACATGTTCCAGTAAGAAAAAAAAGAAAGAAATACGCCACTGACAACTCACTATGGATCATATATGCAAGTAAGCTATGCAAAATATACAATAACTGAGTCATAAAAGGTTTTTATAACTTATATGACTCCAAATGATCCACAAACACAGAGGGAAAAATATCTTTCACAGAACTGAAGTTAAACTGATCATAGATTGTAGTATTACCTATAGGCCTTAGATTTTGTCCCTCAGCGTAGTTCCACTCAGGACACCGAAAGCAGCGGAAGAAGAAAAAAACATCATGGCAACCTCGACTTCCTTATCACGGGAGAACCTGAATAAACAAATGCAGACGGACTAAACATCATTTTTTTTCGTATCTGTGCCTATCTCTGGGTCTGTTTGTGTTTGGGCTGGAATAACTGGTAGCTATCTCTGATGAGGTTTAACAGCTGACCTTCCTGTCTGTCCCACATGGTTTATATCCAACAAGAAAGGAAGGATGTAGATTGATTTAGTAGCTTCACATGACAAATATTATATACACATATTTCACAGATAACTAAGAATAAAGATGATATACTTTACATTAAAACAGATTTTAATATACATCTTTATGGTTGACTTTATCTCTCAAAGTATAAATATAATATATAAGTGCAACATCAGAAACAACTCATATATACGTAAGAAGTCTATGTTAAATACAGTATGGCAGATATGTTTGCCATAAGAGTCTTAGCTCCATGTGCAACAGGTGGACATATAGGAATGCCATTTTTAACCTAAAGCACCCTTACTGTAGATGAACTGTCCTTCCCCAATATCTTCAACATGTCCACCAAAGAATACATTAGTCTGACATAATAGTGACCGCTTTGATTTGGACATAAGAAGATAGCAACACATTATATTTTGGGTTAGTAAGTGACACCAAAACAACATCCAGCCTGCCTGTTTTGATGACATTATGAGTGAGGGGAGAGGGGGGCGGGGACCACTCAACACGATACATTGATTTCAATGTTTTCAACCATTTTCTTCACTCCAGTTTTCATGTGTAACGTTATCACTTTAGAAGACATGTCGAAGGATTTAAACCAGCGGGACAGAAGCTCATTAGCAAACTGCCGCAGGGCGGGATAAAAGCCTTGTTTGGTTTAAGGTTGAGGAATAATGCGGTCTGTCTGCTGCCACGTTTGGTTAAAAACAACAGAGAAAGACAAAGAAATAAGATAAAACGTTTACCTTTCTGTGACCGTCCTCTCCCCGCATGTTCACCCCCTCTGTGATGTCCTGTCCGCCGTGTTTCTGACGTTGAACTCACGTTCACCTGTTGTCAAGTCAGCAGCCTGTCAATCTCGCGACACCTACAACCAACGAACGCGACGTCCGGTCGCCCTTCTACAAAATAAAAGTCTTATAAAAGCAGCGACATCCGTATTGTCTTCAGAGTAAAAGACGAGCAACCAATACGTTTCCTATCAATTTAACTATAACACTTTAATAAAGATTAAGGAGGTGGCAATTTTATAGAATATGAGTAAACGTGAAGGAGAGCTTTAAGTGGTAAGTAATACAACAGCAAGATAATAATAACTGAATGTAGATGAGAGGAAAGATATTTATTATATTGATTTATATAAATAAATATATACAATGAATAGATCAATGTCAGGAAACTAGAGAAAACATTAGCCTACCCTCATCCATTTGTGCATATATGTAATGTATGAACAAAAACAATGGTGCAGTTTTATGATATTCTGAATCTGGATCAAGTATTTATAAAATGTACATATTTCATATATACATAATTTGATCAAGCATGGTGTAAAAAATATATATTATGACATGTAAAAATAATAGCCTATTAGTATTTGACGCAAATGTTTATATAGCACCAACTTAATTAGTTGGTAAGTGATATTGAGGAATATCTAAGTGCTTCAGTTACACTCAGCTTACATTTACTGATTTTTTTTTTTACCTTTACTGAAAACAGCCATAAATGTAGATATAAATATAAATGTAAAAGAACAGAGAAAAACATAGTGCCAAAGGAATACAACCAAACAACATACACATTTTTTTTAAGCGAGGTGTGAAAAAGTAGGCATTTTCCTTCAGCATTTTATAATTCCGAAAGAGACTTCGGGTCCTTACAGACAAATAAAAGAGAGAAAGAAGGTAGGTGACTAATCATTTTTTGTATATAGTCTATTTACTCCCATAGATGTAAGTTTACTCCAGGACGCAAGGGGGCGACACTGCTGTAATCACACGTATCTGCATCAGAGGTGAAAGTTTACGAGTCTGACAGCACCACATGCGTGATGTTGTGTTGTTGATGCCGGGCATTTAAAAGCGTTATTTCAAGCTGTTTCTTCTCGGTAGGTTTTACAGTTCTCTTGAGACATGAATTAACTTTTAAAGCTGACTTTTTCCCTTTGGTAAATATAATTACTGCCGCTGAATAGAATGTCGCTCGTTCTTGTTTAAAAGTAAGCTAGCCAGTTCCATTTTCGGACAAGCTGAAGCTAACTTAGTTTTTCTTTCTACAACTGCCAGTTTGGTCTCTTAAACTGCTAACAGGCTAGTTATTTACACTGTAGAAATACTTTTAAAGCTACACTATTATTGTTGGTTCATATACTCTATCTCACGTTCGCCAGATTGATGTAGTTATCCCTTGTAAAGAACACGGAGACATGGCTTTAGAAACTAGCTAACAAGATATACAGAAAATACTAAATTGACAGTGCTGCGTTGCCTCGAAATATGATAGAGGATCTGTTTTTAAGCTGTTAGCCAGTTTAATACGAGTGTTGCCATCCAATTTGCGGTTTAAAATGGATAAGATTACGACAGGGCTTCGGATAATGGGACAAGAAAGACAACATGCAGTGTTTTGCAAGAGCAGGAGAGGTCAACAAATGTCTCTTTAGTTGAAACTGAAGCAGCAGCAACAGCAGCAGCAGCAGCCAAATACAGGCGAAACTTTCAGACCCAAATCCTCCAGAATTGGTCCACAGGAAAAAGTTAAAAGCAGCCTTTTATAGATGATCTGTGTAGAAGACAGTCAGATTGTCATTTAAACCAACTGCAATAGTGAAAGTCCATTAAAGACAATATTAAATAGATTTCAATACAATACCACAGCTAAATCCCCACAAAAATGGCTGTTTTTATCACAGTATTAATATTGTACTGATATATTACCCAGGTATATAACAGTGATTTCGGTTCTGAGCTTTTTCTTAAATTTTGCTGTTTCAGGTGTTTTGCAGCCTTTGCATCCAGACCTGGGCTCGGTCTATTTTCAGCCGGTCTTGAGGTAAAATGCGGAATTTGAAGCTGCTGAAGAGCCTGCGGAGCTCGGAGCTGCAGGGTCCAGGCTCACCACAGTGTCTGGCTGTGCGGGCTGACACCGGCTCGCTGCTGGTCGCTTCTCACTACTCCATCACAGAGTATGACCCACGAACTGGCCAGGTGAGCTGATGACGTACTGTACTTGTCTCTTTGTTTTTCGTTGAGGATAGCAATATGTTTAGAATCCAAATTTGTATTTCAAACAAGTAATAAAGGAAAGGTCTATGCTTTCTATTATGAATCTTGATTATAAACCACATGTGGAACTGACAGTTGTTTCACTCATCATCAACTTTCCTCCATTCTCTTCTGCAGGTGGTGAGTGAGGCCTCGTTGACAGCCGAGAGTTTCCTCCCAGAGGATGGCAGCGGTACAGTGGTTGGACTGCAGGACCTGGCGGAACTCGAGTCGGCGTGTTTGGCCACAGCTGGTGGCGATGTTGTCCTCTTCAACCTCAACACCTGCCAGGTTAGCAACACAGAAAAGATTAGAAGAGTTAGTAAGTTGAGGGCATTGCCAATGAGGGTCCTTACAAAATATGTCAAATTATGTTCCGCAGTTGGAGTGTGTTGGCAGTGTGGACAGCGGTCTGACCTCGATGAGTTGGAGTCCTGATGAAGAGCTTGTCGTTCTCACTACTGGTCAGTATGTTATACAAATGTCAAAACGTGTTATTTATATATAAAACAAATGTTACGTCACTGTTCCATCTCAAGTTTAATGTTTTGAATTGTCAGACAAAAAGAGAGCCCCCAGTGGAGTTGTCAGTGTCTTAGTTTTATTGTCAGATAATCTCTGCATACCTGCACACAAAACAAAGCGCCAAAAATATGAACCATTACTTGTCCTCGTATGAGGTAGTTTATTAAGTAGAGGTAGTTAGTGGTGGTTCTAGAAATTCGGAGGTGGCACCATTTCTTTGTTTGGAAATTGTTAAAGATGAACAAGATTTTCTGTTTACTTATAAGATGAGTATGTTCTAGATATACATGTATAACCTTAATTACAGATACTTGCTTGATTAGTTTATTCTTAGTTAAACAGTATGGAGTGTTACAAAGGAATAAATTAATAATAATTTGTGCTCACAGGTCAAGAAACGATCATCATGATGACCAAAGACTTTGAGCCGATCACTGAGGTTGGAATCCACCAGGATGACTTTGGTGAAGGTACGGTGGCTCCCAGAGGGTCATGAGATGATTCATGGAATGTAGAAATATATTAATTATGGCTGAATGATGATAATGTTTATTTAACCATTTTCATCAACTACGTTTTTTGGTGTTTGTTTTTTTTCAGGGAAGTTCATCACAGTTGGTTGGGGAAAGAAGGAGACTCAGTTCCATGGCTCAGAGGGTAAACAGGCAGCACAGAGGAGGATCCAGGTCAGCGTTCAACTACAAAAACATCATAGCTTGGAAACAAACAAAAATATAACAGAAATGGTTCAAAATTAATGAAAAATATGCACCCTCAGGAGGTGCAGCCAGCTGCAGCCTGGGACGACCGCAGGCCTCGGGTGACGTGGCGAGGTGATGGTCAGCTGTTTGCTGTCAGTGCCGTCTGTCCTCAAACCGGAGCTAGGAAGGTCCGAGTCTGGAACAGAGAGGGTGTCCTGCAGGCCACCAGTGAGACTATCAATGGCCTGGAGCAGGCGCTCTGCTGGAAGTAAGAGAGCCACCAGAGGGATTTGCCTTACAAATTAATACAAAGAATACTGGACGTGTGAGCTTATGCTAAATGTTTTCCTGGTGTTTCAGACCCTCAGGCAGCCTGATAGCGAGCACTCAGCGTCATCCCAACAAACATAGTGTGGTTTTCATGGAGAAGAACGGACTACTGCACGGCGACTTCACTCTCCCATTCAGCAAAGATCAGGCCAGGGTACTGTATGTTCAGTTTAACCTGACACTCGTACCATTTTATAAATATGGAATAATAAACTTCAGTTAGTGCTTTTTATTTTTAGAAACACTTTGATTGATGTGTTTGTGTTTCAGGTGAAGGATCTGCTGTGGAACAGTGACTCCACTGTGTTAGCTGTTTGGTTGGAGGACATGACCGCTGGAGAAGACAAACAAGTCAACACTTACAGTAAGTTCAGCCAAAGTTGTAGCCTGTCCCTCAGGCCAAGGAAGTTAATCCAGTCACACATAACATTTTTTCAAATCAAACAGAATTTGATAAATCTGTGCCAATTCATTGATTCTCCTCTATTGTTTACATGAAGTGCAGTAATTTGACTTTGGAGTTTATTCTTAAGTTTACAGTTCATTTTAAAGTTAAAAAGCAAAGTCTAATTAATAGTTGAAGAGGACCCTGCATGTTAGAGCATTCAGCCCTAAAACCCTATTCCAACACAGTGAGAGAAGGAAGAAAAAGGTAAAAAGCAGGAAATTAAATGTGTGTTTTTAAAATAAATGAACAAGTACATGAATCCGCCTCACATTTGTCCATGCTCCTTCTAGTCCAGCTGTGGACGATGGGGAACTATCACTGGTATCTGAAGCAGAGTCTGGACTTTGGCAGAGATTCTCAGAAGGCTCCGGTCTGTGTCTACTGGGACCCTGAGCGCCCATTAAAACTCCACGTGGTGACCCACGGCTGGACCAGCATCACCTATGACTGGGGCTGGACTACTGAGAGGAGCCCCGGGCTGGACGCCACCGACAACGCCAGCGTGGCTGTGATTGATGGAGGTGAGAGCCGATGAGACGAGAGGACATGAAACTGTATGCTGATTCCAACGGGATGTTAATATTCATTTTAACCCCCTCAGATAAAATCCTGGTGACATCCTTCAGGCAGTGTGTGGTTCCTCCACCCATGTGTGCATTTGAGCTGCAGCTGTCATCGCCAGTCAACCAGGTGACCTTCCTCTGCCAACCTCAGAGGACCAATCAGCTGGCAGCATTGACTTCTGATGGACAGATCTCAGTCTACAGCCCAGGTGGGTTATACATTGTTTCCATAAAGATGGCAATCCTCAGAATTAATATGAGCAAAATGAAATCTGTTGAATCCTTCATCTCATGTCACAAGTTGAGTAGAGCAGTAACGACTACTTGAGTAATTCATAGTCGGAAGTGTTTTGATAATTGATCAAATGCATAATTTTTTAGAAGAAGAAAAAGATCAAAATTCTCTGATTCCAGCTTCTTCGATGTGAATATTTTCTGGTCTCTTACCTCCTCTGTGGCAGTAAACTGAATATCTTTGGGTTGTGGATTAAAAAAAAGACATTTGAGGACAGCATCTTGGGCATTTTCTGACATTCTATTGATCAAAGAACAAACTAATGATCAAGAAAATAATCAACAGATTAGTCGACAGTGACAATAATCGTTAGTTACAGCCCTAAACTCTAAACTTAAGAATTGAGAATATGAGTGCAAAATCCAGACTAACTAAAAGGAACAAGCTTAATACACAAGGAATCTATGAACATGAAGTCTGGGCTGCTTTTCACATTCAGAATTTTTACTTCATGTTTTAAATTGACGTTAACACTGATGTTTATTATTCTGATCAATTTGCTCTATTTACTTCACCGACCACTCTGTCCAGATACAGGAGAAAAGGCTGACAAAATAGAAAATGGATTCCGGACGGTGTCTCGTCCCCTGGTCCTCCACAAAACTTTTAGGTAACACAGCAATATGTAGTGCTGCTGGTATCCAGCTTGAAGGCTAAAGATGCTAGCAGTCTGATAAATGCTCATTGTTTTTTTCATGGTTTACTCATGTTTCTCCAGTGTTCTCTCAGTTATTTGTTTCTCCGCTTCCTCTGATTTTCCTGCCATCTCCCTGCAGAGTGAAGGTTGACCAGGAACAGCCTCTGGCCCTGCGGCAGCTGCTGTGGTTGGAGGACGAGCTGTTTGTGGGTGTGAGCTCTGCTCTGCTGCCAACTTCCTCCACCCTGCTGATGCTCCACCCTGCCCAAGATGCTGATGACACACTCGCTGTCAGGTCAGCAGAGCAGCAGTAGCAGTTTTGAATCCATTCATTGAATCCATTAAATTGAATTATTTCATGGCCATGTTTTAAGTCAGGACTCAGTTCAGAGTTTTTATGTTTCAGGTCTGAGATCGAAGTGGACGGTGTTGTGGTCAGTATGGTTCACTGCTTCCAGTCCGGCACTGTGGCTCTACAGCTGGAGGATGGACAGATCAGGAAGCTGCTCTGGGGTCAGTCACCAACACTCTTCTTCCGCTACTGAAACAAATGTTTTGCTAAGTGATGTTTTGTTGGAAATGTACTAATTCTAGATGCACTATTTGATAATTCAAAAGCACACTGCACAGCATGGAGATTTTCCAGAGGCTGTTAACTTACAACCTCCCAAATAGGAGGTAATTTTCCAGCTGATTACCATTAACAGCATAATAATGTTTGCCTGGTAGAGTCATGCTCCTTCACAGGGTATGCACAGTTCTTAAATAAACTGAACTCTCAAATGTCATTTTTGCAGCAAAGGCAAAAAGCTCTGTTTGTGCTTTCTTGTTATGTGAGAGGTATGTCTTCGGAGTCTTTTGGTTCATTTTTTCTGATATTTTTCTGTTGATACAGTGAAATTTCTTTTAATGGGTGAAACCAAGTAAAAAAACAAAAACAATTTGGGATAAAAAACATTTTTGAATAGAATTTTTTTTCTTTTTCATGTGTGAAACCGAGAAAAAAGAGGAAAGTTTGAATGAAAGATGCAGGGACACAAACTTTCCTCAGATCAAGTGTATAATAACTGAAAGGATGAAGCCAGGTTTCCTGCAATGCAGCTGCCCTGTAGTAACTACTACTGATGTTGTTATAACGGAACTTTGAACATTAAACATCGGAAAACACAGACTACTGTACTCTAACTGCTGCACCTGACAGTAACCATGATAACCATAAACTATGATGTAACATGACGAGGCTCATATATTAGAGTGAGGGCATTAAATGTTGCGGATTGATCTGACTTGCACAGCAGATTACTGCTTAATATAACACTTCCTCACCAAAAGAAAGACATGACAGTAAAGTTACAAAACTGGAAGAAAACATGACTGATGTTAGTCCTATTTAGAGCATGAGGGAGTGGTGCACTTCACCCTTTTGTGGTCAAAATGAGTATTACAAAAACACTTACAAAAATAAACCTTACAAAGAAAAGTTTTTCTCCTGCAAAAACTTTTTTTTTCACTCAGTTACACACATGAAATAAATAAAATAAAATAAATAAAAAGTCTGACGAAAATGTCTCATGAATTTTTTTTAAAATTCACTCATTTTTTTCACATTAATTAATTTTTTTCCCCCCTGATTTTCTTTTTTTCCCCACTCAGTTTCACACATGGGAAAAAAAATTAAGGAATTTTAAAAGATTATCCTGGTAAAAACTGTTTTTTCCCTCACCAGTTCTCAGGTTATAAACACAGGAGAGAAAACTATTTTGACCAGACTATAATTTCCTCATTTCCTCCTCAGTGCCTCCATACAGAGGAGATCATCGTAGAAGTTTATAAAATACATTTGTTTGCAGGAAAATAAAACACTTGTTTTATTACTGTGTAGACTGTCCTGAGCTGTCAGTGGAGGATTGGCGTGACTCCAGTGGATGTAGCATCAACTTCCCTGTCTCCTGCGTTCAGACGGCCCTGTGCAGCATCAGTGGGGAGGTTGAAACACATATACTTCATACAATTACATAACTAACTACAAGTGAGATCGTTTGTTTAGGCCTAAATGTTTCTCTTTGCTTTCACGTCTTCAGGAATGTGTACTCGGCCTCACAGACAGATCCCACCTGTACGCCGGAGACACAGAGGTATGCTCTCTCCTTTTATTTTTACCAGCTTAATCAATATGTTCATCACGAGACAAGGCTAATTTATATGTGTTTCTTTCTCAGCTGGCCTCCAATATTTCCTCCTTTGTGGTTTGCAATGACTTCCTCCTCATCACCACACACTCCCACACCTGTCGCTGCCTCCAACTGAGCACGCTCAGTGTCAAAGGTAGGATGGAGACACACAGAAAAATCTGCAGTGTGTATCTTTTCTGGTCAAAAAACATTTCCATACATGGTCTAATATTCAGACTAAAATGCTTAATTTATGATGAGCTTCTACAGTGAGATTCAAAGTGGTTGTCAGTTAGCTCAGACTGAAGACAGTTGGATATTTATAATTTAGTAAACGTGATGAATTCTGATTGGCAGTAATTAAATTATAAAGACAAGTAGTGACAAATAATGATTCCAATGATTGTGTTTACTGTCAAACCAACAGTGGTGAAGAAAAGTAAGTGAAGTTATTGTTTCAAACTTGGCTTTTTCACACTTTCGCACCCATGTAAATAAATATGGTTATGCTTCAGTTATTGCTTTCAACAACTTTGATCTGAAGCAGTGAAGTACAGTGTTTTTGGAAGTAGCACATTAGATGCTAACATGAGCTGCATTGTTAGCTGGCCTCTGACTGCTTGCTCCTTCAGGTGTTACTGCTGGTATATTTCATGGTACAGTTGAGTTGAACGACCTTTGACCCCACAGGGCTGCAGGCAGCTTTGGCCTCAGATGGAGGTCAGAATGATGAGACACTGCGGCGGGTGGAGAGAGGATCCAGGATTGTCACTGTGGTCCCACAAGACACCAGAGTGATTCTACAGGTCAGTTTCTCTCACACACACACACACAGACACACACAGTAAACATCACATCAGCACTGCAAATTGAACATCTATAACTGTGTATTTTCTTGTAAAAGTAAATTAAAAATGTCTAAACATTGTCTAAAATCAATTTGGCGGTGTGTGTTTATCTGATATATTTTGTTTTTTTCATCCAGATGCCTCGTGGTAACCTGGAGACTGTGCATCATCGAGCACTGTTGTTGGCTCAGCTCAGAAAGTGGTTAGACAGGTGAGTTTGATATTCTTCCATCATATGTACCTACACTGATCTGTTATCTTTTTGACATTGTGTTATGTCAGGATTGAAGTCGGATAGAAATAAAGAGTGAGAAAAAGTGTTAGAATTGCACTTTCATTTATCTGGGTTTTAAACTCAGTCTTGCTTTTTGTTTGTTTTTTCAGTTTGAGGTTCAGAGATGCCTTTGAGTGTATGAAGAAGCTGAGGATCAACATGAACTTAATTTACGACCACAACCCAAAGGTACTTACAGGGTTTAACGTGTTCTTATGTGATGCAAGTAATTTATGTGCTTGAGTGACAAAAGAATACATTGCTCTCAGGTTTATGAAAATGTCACAGGAAAGAAAATTGGAAAGTAAAGTGTGTCATAGTATTCTTTCAGTATTTTGACTGTTTTTGTCTCTGCCCTTGACCTGTTGTTGTTGTTGTTGTTGTAGAATATGAAAAGACAGTGCTTGGTTTCATGTTTTAATCTTTATTATTGCACTGGATTTGTGTCTCTCTGGCTGGTCTTGTTTCAATGTCCATCTCTTCCTGCAGGTTTTCCTGGAGAACATAGAGACCTTCATCACACAACTGAGCTCCATCAACCACATCAACCTCTTCCTCACTGAGCTCAAGTAAGACTCTTAAGATCTGTTGCAGTACATTTTCAGCAATGGAAAAACAGCTCTTGTTTTATTTTCCTTGTACATTCTGTAAGTTGTTTTGTCTTTGGTACCCAGGGAGGAGGATACGACCAGCAGCATGTACCCCCGTCCTGAAGGCAGCCCGGTCCAGACCCAGCCTGTTTCTGGGCAGAAGAAGGTGGATGTAGTTTGTGATGCTTTACGGAGCACCATGGAATCAATGGGTCCAAACAAGTCAGTGATACTGAGAATAACTTCTAAACATTGCATGCTTAATGTTAATTATCTCACTAACAAAGGTTTGGTGTCCAGCTAATTTTATCCAACCCCTCTAATAGTTTTTGGAAAATAATTCTACAAACCTGATTCCAAAAAAGTTGGGACGCTGCGTAAATTGAGTTTACTGCATGTTAAAAAGGATTTGAAAATCATCACATTCTGTTTCATTTATGTTTTCCATTGCCCACAATGCCACTTAATCAATGAGTGACATCACTGAAAGCAATTTATCAGATTAAAGCAGCTTCTTCTGGAGCCACAAAATGCTTTCTACAACTTTCTTCACACATGCAGTAGTACTCCTCACGACCTGTAAACACACTCTAATATGAAAAGTTGGCGGAGTTCCACTTTAAAAGCAACTCTGGAGTAACTGGACCACATTATTGCATTAACCGGGTATAAAACTTAGATTTTATCAACTGCCCAGGTTCTTTCTGTCCATCCTGACGGCTCACGTGAAGAAGACGGTTCCAGAGTTGGAGATTGCTCTGCAGAAAGTCCATGAGCTTCGAGGTGAGCACACTGAGGACCTTTCTTCTCTCTCGCAACACACTGTCGCAGATGATTTTTCAGTTGGTCATTATGTGATTGTGTGTTTGTCCAGTGAACCCCCCTGACAGTCCTGGTGCTGTGAGTGCCGAAGAGGCGTTGAAGTACCTCCTCTTCCTCGTCAATGTGAACGACCTATATGAACACTCTCTGGGAACATACGACTTTGATCTCGTGCTCATGGTGGCCGAGAAATCCCAGAAGGTACCGCAAACCTCTTCATGGTGTCGCTTGATATTTTATATCAGACACAGTCAGTTATGTAAATGAGGTTATTAAGTAAGCCCTCATTTCTATTCACATACCACCTGTGATATTCATGACCCCTGTGTCTAAAAGCATCAAGAAGTTTTCAAGGAAACATTTTGTCCTCATTAACATGCAGATTTATGCACAAAAACACCACATGTGGAGTAAAAATTAAATAAGGCAATCAAGCTGCCAAATATCACACAGATTTACACATTAATATGTTAAGATGCACTGCAAGGTGCTCCAAAATCTAATTAGAATTTTTTTTCTAAACTTTACTCCCATCACAGCTGATTATCTAAGTGCATCTCATCATTTATTTGCATATACATATGTGTATATATGTGTGGGATATATATATACACATAAATACATAACACATACCCAAAAATTGTATTGTATTGTATTGTGTCCTTTTTCATATCTAGAATTTTTTGATGAATTTTCATCGTTTCAGACAGTCTAAAAAGCAAAACGCATTTCATGTAACTAAGCTGTGATTAGTGGATGTATTTCTCCGTATTTATCAGCCAATTTTTGTCCACTATCCCTGCAGGACCCTAAAGAGTACCTTCCTTTCCTAAACATGCTGAAGAGTCTGGAACCAAACTACCAGCGCTACACCATCGACAAACACCTGAAACGCTACAGGAAGGCCCTGCAGCACCTCAGCAAGTGTGGTCAGTCCAAATGTTTCTGTCATGATTTATGAAATAAAAGATTCCTGGCTAACATGAAAAAATGAGATGGCAATCATCACAAGAAAGCAAACACTGAATGAAGATCTTCACTTACACTCAGAAATGTGCATTATCAATGACCAATCAGTGATAAGTACTTTGATCTGTCAAGTAAAACCTGTTCATCTAAAAAAGTGGATTAGCAAGCTGTAAATGATGTGCTAATTTTTTGCAAAGGCCAGCTGTGTTTTGGAGCTGAGCACAATATAACTGTGATTGAATCTCTGCTGTACTGTGTGTTCAGGAGATGAACATTTCCCTGAAGCTTTGCAACTCGTGAAGGAGCAGAAACTGTACAGTGAAGCTCTGCGACTGTACACAGCAGACGGACCTCACTACAAGGTACAAACACACACACCGCTCACATTCTTCACTCAGAAGTTACTCCAGCTGGTGGTCACACTATTTGAGTGCTAAATATCTACTCTATTTAAAGCCATACCCCTTGGCTCCATCAAGTTATGATGGGAAATTTCCTTCCAGTTTTCCAATGTCCTTTTTTTCATTATCCTACGTATGGATGTAAACAATGCTGGATTTAAAATACTTTAAAACAAATAGGTTTTGAAAATATTAAGGGAAAACTCGACAGTAACAAGTGAACTCCTGCTTTGACCTGTAAACTTTAGGCTCTGAGCTGTGCTTATGCCCAGCACCTGGTGGAGCAGCAACAGGCGGAGCAGGCCGGCCTGTTGCTATGGCGATGTGGAGAGTTAACCAGCGCCCTGCAGGCGTTCGCCGGCAGCTCCAGTTGGAGAAACGCTATCTGTGTGGCGCAGCAAATGCCTCTACCACCGGACCAGTTAGCGCTGCTCGCCAGAGACCTGGCAGGTAACCGTGACAACTTGTTGATGAAAACAGAGGTTGACAGTCAGGCAGACAGGTCAACTGGTGAGACAGAATGTCAGTGCATGTAAATCCTAAAATAGTTTGTATGTTTCTCTTCTAGAGAAGCTGACTGAACAGCGACGGTACTCAGAAGCTGCTCTGCTGTTGGACCAGTATGCCAAAGTAAGATCCTCCACAAAAAGAAGCTGCTCAACAAAATGGCTTCTAATGAAGCAGAACATAAAATATTAAAAATGATCCTATGAAGCTCGCAACAGTTCACATCTTGTTTGTTGCTGCTTGTTGACGCTGAAAGTCTGCATTTTTCTGTTTCCAATAGGACTGTGAGGAGGCCATCTTAGCTCTGATCACAGGTGCCATCTGGGAGGAGGCGCTCCGATTGGTGAGTAAAGAACACTACCATTTTCTTTGTTTCAACTTTTATTTATTTATTTTTGACATTACCATTCTGTAAAAAGTTACAAACATTAATACAACATTTAAAGCGCATTTAAAAGCATCCAGGTATAAAGTAAAAATACTTAATTTACAAGTCAAGTTTATTTATATAGCACATTTCATACGACAGACGTAGACTCAGTGTGCTTAAAAATACAGCACAGTCTGTTTCTATGATCTGCTTTCTGTGTCTGCTTCAGATTTATATGCACAACAGACAGGACATCACTGAAACCAACCTCAAACCTGCTCTGTTGGAAGGTAAGGAGAAATCAGACGGACTGTTGTTATTCTGCTGTACAGACCAGAGATAAAAGAAGGAAACAGAAGTCATAGATACTCTTGTTGAGTTGTCTTTTTATGATGTATCATGTTTTCTTGTGTCAGCTGTCAGCGCCCAGGCCGCCTTTCTGGAGGCTCAAGCAGCAACATTCAGCCGGCACCGGACCCGACTGGCTGTGGTCCGAGAGCAGAAAGAGAAGGCCAGACTGGACATGCTGGGTGAGAATAAGTCAGAGCTGACAGGACATACAGTATCTGAGCCAACATGTTTGATTAGTTGATTTGATATTTTTCTTCTTCTTTTGTGTGACCTGTCTCTTCAGGTTTGCTTTTTTTATAGTGTCACATATTCACCTCCTGTAGGTCTAAAAGAGTGATTTTTTAATTATTTCTTTTGAAAGGTCAAAGCATTCAGAAAAATCGCTCAGATCAGTCTTAGCGTATGTGTGCTCCAGTCCTATTACCACCACACTAGTGCTATTATACAGCATATGTGAGCAACCTCTGTAAACAGCCAACTGGCTTACTTTGTACCTTCTCAACAGTATAGCGTGCAGGTCAAAAGGGAAGCTAAAAGGGAAGGAATTAAGAAAAGGATTATGTAGAAAAGATATTTCATGTTTTAGTCTGCAGCTGAAAGCATGATTAAAACCTAAATGTGTCTTCTTGATCAGATGAGGATGGTCCAGACTGTCCTGATGCTGAGCTTTACTCTGAAGCCAGCAGTGTGATGACCGGCTCCAAATACTCCCAGAGTAACTCCCGCGTCTCCTCGTAAGACACACACACACACACACACCTAAAACTTGTTGTTCAGATTCTGTAGTCTCTGTGATGAATGATTTAATTTTGCTACTGCCTGCAGGAGATCATCAAAGAACCGTCGCAAAGCAGAGCGGAAGAAGCTGAGTCTGAAGGAAGGAAGCCCGATGGAGGACAGGGCGCTGATGTATGCTCTGAGTGAGATCATCATCACTGTGGACAAGATGAGAGGTACACACACTCTTAATCATTTATTTACTTTACATGATATTTTTAATAACACTAATAGTAATAGTAGTAAGCAGCCAGGGATGATGGGAGATGTGGTTCACAAAACTAAAACTATACTCAAGTGGTTCGTCTGCCCCCTTTCCCGCCTGCAGAGGAAGTACACAGCCTGCTGAAGGCCCTGGTGCTGTTCCAGTTTGATAAACAGGCGGAGAAGATACAGCTGACCTACGAGGAGGCTCTGCAGATGATGGAGGCAGCAGTCCCTGAGGTGTGGCCTGAAGGGCTGCAGAACAGTCAAGCTCCGGTAAATATAAAACAATCATATTTGTATACTCAGTAATATGCTTTTGTCACACTTGTTTCAATGTAATTTTAGGTCTGTTGCTGTGATTTGTTTAAAATTGATAGATTTGTTTGGACAAGCAGCAACAAACATGAAAAATCAGAATTAAAAAAAAAAAATGTATTTAAAAGATTCTCCTTTTTTTTTTTTAACGAAAAGAAGGAATGTGATCGTGCACATGCAAAGGAAAATAAATACATTTAAATGTTTTGCTTTAATTGTGGTCTCCTTCTTGCTTTTCAGCTCACTGGGCCAAACTCGACTGCAAACAGCATCATGGCTTCTTTCCAGCAGCAGCAGCAGCAGAGACCTGCAGCTTCACAACAAGGTGAGCCGTGTTAAATGAGTGTTCTTCTCCGTGTGATACGGAAGCCCTGAAGGGCAAGTCGAGAATTTTATTTTTCTGGTGATTCATTTGCTAAGTCTGGTCTGAATTGTTTTCCTCTTCTGTGTTAATGACTTGAGAAATGGTGGAAAACAAGTTTTTGTTCCATGTGTGAAACTGAATGAAAAACAAAATGTTGGCAGGAGAATTTTTTTTCTTTTGTAAAGCTCATTTTGAGCACCGAGCGGAAAAAAAATTTAAGAGAATTTTTTTTTTCATTTGTCAAGTGGGAAGTGTGGAATTTTTTTTTTTTCACTCTGTTACACATGACTTTTTGTTTTCTTACTGAAAATGTGTTTTCCCACATTGTTTCACACAAAAGATAATTCACCTGAAATGTTTTTTGTGACATTTTCACAGATTAAAAAAAATAAAGAAAGAAGAAACTTCGAAAGATTATCCTTGCAAAACCTGCTTTTCCCACCAGTTCTGAAGTCATAAATACAGGAGAGAAAAGAATTTAGATCAGACTTATTAAACAGATCACCAGAAAAAACATTCTTCACTGAGGGCTTCTGTAGTGTGAAGACAGTAAGAATCTATGTAAAATCATTTTCAGACACTACAGATGATGTAACATAATTTCTCCGTTTCTCATTTTTTCTTCGTAGCTGCTGAGGTCCCGACGCCACCAAAGATGAGAAACGGTGTCAAGTGGAAGCTCACTGTTCTTACATAAATAAGTTTTGATGTATTTTTTTTTTTTTAACTGTAAAGTCAAATGGTAATTATGTATCAAATAAAGATCGTTAATGTCTCCTTTTACCAAAAGTGTTCATTCTCTGGAGTTCAGACACTCAACGACATATTCACCATCAACTAGTCAAGATACCCAACCTGTGAGGAAATGATTCAGAACACGTGTTTTGCTCCAGTCAACGTGATTCTCATTCAACTTGGCTTTACAAGTGAAGACATTGTTGTCAATAGTTTCTTTTATTGTGTTGTGGAAATTGAACTTGCTGACAACAAAATAATTCTACCTGAAACATTGAAGGAAACATGGAAAAGACATCTACACTGACTTTTACCATCAACCATAAATGTGTCCATAAAAAAAGCAACTGTTCCCTCAGTTGCTCTGCTGCTCCACAGCAGAAGGTGAGACTGTTCATTTCTCAGGTGTAGAACAATATGGTGCCCAGCTGCTTTATCTTCCATAATAACAGCACTTTAAGTTCTCTGAATCCAGTGAAGACGGGCGTCTGTGAACCCAGAGTGAACTGAACCAAGTCCTGCTTTGTTCTCATATTTCTCATCACCACACCTTCTTGGCCTGTTTGGCAGCAGCAGCAGCACGCCTCTGGTTCATGGCCTTGGTGCTGACCCGGAGCTTACGCAGGCGGAGCTGTCTCAGCCGCAGCTGAAGGTCTTTGGGGAGTTTCCCTCCCTTCGCCAAAATATCCTTTAGCCTCTGTTTGGGCACCTTGGTGAGGTGGAAGTCGCAGATTGTGGGGTAGTGGTCATACATGACCTGGCAGGTGCGGGAGGAGGGGAGGTAGCCTTCTGCGCTGACTGTCACCTTGTACTCACCGGGATTCAGCAGCCGCCAGTAGTCGCCATCAGCAACTGAAGATAGGATAAGAAAGAACTTTTTTAAACCAAATAGACATTTTCATTCCAGAGAAAATTATAGTAACATAAGATCAACAAAAACACAATAGAGTAAAAATATAAAGTGTAAAATGAGTAAATGCTGATGATGGTGCCTGGGAGACTGCACCTGATCTAATATGATGATCAATGTCATCAACTTTAATGATGGCATCTGCGATACCAGCCTCTGTATCTTTGTCACGAACCACACCCTTAATTCCTCTGTGGACCTAAAAAAAAAAGGAGAGAGAGACATTAAGAGTTGTACTGGTGCTGTAGATATAAAACAGTAATGTATTGTCAAAAGCAACGTATAAGAAATATTCTCACTTTTGAGGGAAGATAGTTTTGAAATTATAGGAAGCAGAATAGAAGAAGGATGTTAAAATATAGCAGGGAAAAGGAGATACGAGAGAAAAGAAAGAAGAGAGACTGAAGATAAAAAGAATGAGATTATTAAAATTCTCAACATCTTATCAGAACTCAACCAAAGCAGCCTGACCTGCTCCATGTAAATCAGCAGAGATTCCTTGTTGTTCTCCCACTCGATGGGAAGCTCACTGGCATGAGGAAATTTATCGCAGGACAACTCCACCGTCACCTCGAAACAGTTGGTGTGCAGGTAGCTGAAGTCATTCATACCTGCAAGGAAAGAAAAATACATTAAGTTTATTCAATACTTTCAGTTTAGTTTTCTTCTTTAATGGAGTCTGCTGGACCCACACTAACAGTGGGAATAACAGAGGGATTAAAATTAGAATAAAAATATATAGTCTGAGGGGCAACAGAGGAATGATTTGAGAACTTTTTTTGCCAGGATAATCGTTCCTTCATTTATCTTTCCATCTGTGAAAATGTTTGAAAAAGCTGAGAGAAAACAGAATTTCAGGAGGAAGTTTTCCCCGAGTGGGGAAAAAAGTATTTTTGGCCGGAGAATTTTTTTGGTGAGGCTAATTTTTTTTGTCTTGTGAAAATGTGGAAAACATTGGGCCAGGATAATTTTTTCTCTTAAAAAAATTGAAGTGAACAAGTTTTTTTTAATGCTCATTTTTGTTACTGTTGTGAAAACGTGTATATATATGACATGACAGGACCTGCTCCATCTGTAGATATAAAATGCTCATTCTAAGGTAACAAAAACACAACAATTCTTAGTCTCAGGTGATGATACACTAATGAAAACATAATTAGGAATATTAGATTCCATTTCTAATTTTACTCTGAAAAACACAGACTTTCTTACTTCCTGGTACGTTGTGCCAGTCGGCTCCGTTGATGATGTTGTTGTACCTGAGGAAGTCTTTGTTGTGGCAGGGCCGCCGGTCTGGGTTGGACATCACCTGGTTAAATAAGATACAGGAACATGTTGAGTTGGTGTCATCCAGCCCCTCATTCAGTCACCTTCTTGAAGAGGTTTGACAAATGAAAGCAGGAAGTGACAGGAGGAAGAGGATTCACCTGATTGGTGCTGGCATATGCTGTGGCCAACCATCGGAAGAAGCTCTCATCAGGAGTGGGTGTGTGCTCGCGAGGAGCCCAGTCCCGGGTCATGTCATACGGGTAGGTGACCACCAGCTCTCCACCGTGGAGGTTAGCACTGAGAACAAATGGGATGTTCTGCATCCAGTTGATGACAGCTCGGGTCTCTGACGCCACCTAGAGTTAGAGTTGGAGATTTAATGAAATAGTAGGGACAGAGGATCGACTCAACTCAGTTTATACACATTTTTTACATTTACATTTACATTTAGCTGCTGTTTTCATCACAAGAGAACAATAAAGAGCAGAATACCCTCAAAAAGTAAAAAAAAAAGTTATTGTGATTAACAGAAACAGTGACAAGTTGAAGGGTCAAAGCCATACTGTCAGCCTAATTATTAAATACGGAGACATTTTAAGAATCCGAGATATGTTGCAGAGAAGAAGCAGAGGGATGAAGATTTGGTTTTGAATACAAACCCCTCTTTCCAAAGTGTGTGTGACGTGTCTGTATGAAACTTACAAAGGCCTCCTCTGAGGTGTACTGCTCAGGGATAGGAAAGTAGTGGTTGATAAGTTTGGACCGGTCTGTCTCCAGCTCGATGGCGGTCCACATCCCTGAGTTAAGGTCTGCGAAATTGTGGTTCATGTCGATCCATTCATGGCTGTAACGACCCAGAGCCCAGCCCGACAACTCTGAGCCCTGCGGATGACAGAAAGCACGATGAAGGTTTGCTGTTATGTCATGGAGCCATCACACAATCTGGGACTAAATGCTTTTCCATGCACCTTTTTAAAGGCCATCTCATATCCGTCAGGGTTCATGGAGGGCAGGAGGTGGATGCGAGTCTCTTTGACCAGGCGGACAAAGCGCTGGTCCCCACGTTTGTACTCCTGGCAAATGTACTGCATCAGATTGAGCAGGAGCTCTCGACCCAGCACCTCGTTGCCATGCATCCCTGCAACGTACCGGAACTCTGGCTCTCCTGCGGGGGGTGCCAAAACACAGACACGGGAACTGAGTCAAGAGCACTGGTTCTGTTTTAATAATGCTATCCAGAGCAAAAATGAGTCAACAGAGATAGAAAACGTCTATCTGAACATCCAAGGCAAGACAGCACAAGACACCAAAAGGGAAGTCAGATATTTTTTTGAGAAAGCAGCAGCTTTCATGATGAGTCCTCAAAAACCTTTAATACTCCTACACCATCTGTGCTTTTCAAACACCTCTCGTACAGATAACCTCTTTCACTGACCTGTTTCCTGTTTGGTATGCATACACTGCCCTGACAGGCAGCTCCGAAATCTCACACATCCTCCTCACAACTGTTTATGAGGAGAAGCTTCAGCTCAGTCTCCTTCTAACACTGAACACACGCTGGCTCGGAGATCTATGTTTGTCTGGATTTTTATGCGTATAACAATCAGCATGTTCGCAAACAATGATACAGTTTTAATTGGCAAGATACATACAGTCAGAAAATTAATATTTATTTACAGGTTTTAAGTCTGTCATTGGTTTGGAGGCTGAAAACTTTAATATTCAAGGAGCTTTGAATCTGTGTTCAGAAGCTCTGAATCACTGCCCATGTTTTAAAAATTCAAATAAATGAAATTGCAATTTAGTCTGATTAACAGACTGGACTTTAGTGAGCAGGAATGATGTTTTTCTTGAGTAACTTTGAGTTTACCTCAAAAACTGGAGCTGGAAACATGACTGAAGACATTGAATCAGTGTTCTGGTTTGTGCCAACAAAAACAAGCAGCAAACGGCACAAATCTGTTATTCACACTTTGACTGATGTTTGCTGTAAGTGGCAAACTTTAAACTTTTGACCCACGTGGACTCTAAAGTGTGCTCAGGAGCAGCTGGGACTGTATGATGGATGTTTAGCCTCAGAATCATCACAGCCAGAAACCCAAACTGAGTAATTAAAACAAAATGGGGCTATTGGAATAAATTACTGCCATCTTCTGAATTTAACCGGAATGTGTTCAGATTGATGGTATGTTTGTTCTGGGGAATTGTAGGCTACATATGCACACATATTAGGTGCGTCCCATTCTGATGGGAAACACATTCAAGGAGTGTCGAGGTGATGTTTTTGTTGGCAAGAATTTCTGTTTTTTTTTTGGTGCAAGACAAGCCTCCAACTGCAAAATCACCACAATCATCATATGATTAATGTCTACCGCGCTCCTTGTTAGTTGATGTGTGTCTTGGCGGGACAGGTTTGAGGAGGGTTTGATGCAAGAAAGGACAAAACGCTCAATAAAATAAAGTGTTCAATAACATTAAGAAGGAAAGCAGCTATAAACGCTGTCTGGGTTTGCTTTTCATAATTGAAAGGCCACTGTTATTATCCCAAGCAGCAAACAGCAGTATTTTCTCGAACAATTCGTCTGTTTCGTTTATTTTATTTATCTAATCTCTAATTAGACACATTGAAATACGTAAAAATGTCAATGGTCCAGCCGAGACAGCAGCATCAATAGTAACATGAAAGTTACAGTCCAACAAAACACATAGAAGCACAGAGAGAACAACATTCACACAAGTTACATAACTGTGAAAAAAGGAAATCTGGGGAGGAGGAAGACGTCTGACCACATTGAACCCAGTTTGCATGTTCCAACTGTAACCAGTAAGATGGCAAGAAATACTGAGAAACTCATCGCATAAGATTGTTCCAACACGTGGAGCATAAGATGGCACCAAACCAACACTGGTCCCTGGAAAAAAACAGATTATGAGGTGGATGAAAAAAAAATAAATCAGGGCACAGACTGAACGGGGGGAAAAAATGATATTTTCCTTTGTATAGACTACCATGTATCCTGACAACACACAATAGTGGACAGGAGGTCTTGGAAAAAAGCCAGTTTTGGTGATGTTGAAGGATCATGTGTTTCTCTGCAGGTAGAAAATGACACATAAATCGTAGTTTGAAACCTTAACTGCATTGGAACGAGCTAAAACATCCTCTGGTAGAATTATTTTGCCCCTGTGGAAAGATTACATTCGATATCTAAATACAGATTTGAAAGACTTAATGAACACACGTGATCTTCTCTCTCTAGTGCTGTTTTCTCTGCCATGTGTTTTCAGCGGGAAAACCTCTCCGGTCTGCTGCCATGTGGGCAGAGCGGAGGAGGCCAAAGAAAACATTTGTACACCTCAGAGCCAGCGCAGAGTGACTCTGGTCTGTATTGGTTAATGTCCACACAGTGCTGGGCTGTCTGCAGGTTTGGCAGCTGTACATTATGTGGATGACTGCAGTTTTGGTTCAAGAAGCATTTCTTTGAGATTAAACTGCTCTTTGACCCTTAATTTTCAAAAGAATACATAACAAGCTCCCCTGAAACTATGCATTATTGTGAAAGACACTGAAAACACTGAATTAACCACAAAGATTTCAACTTTCGTAAGGTCAGGACAACATTGTTTAGCGTTTGGTGGATGAAAATGATGAAACTTTACCAATTGAATGAACATTTTCAGATAAACCATGATGCACCTTAGAATGGTTTTTCCTTTCAAATAGGTGTGGTACACTTTGAACGTTTACTCTTTGCATGCGTTTCCAGTGTGTCTCACCCAGTTCGTGTTTTCCAGGGTTGTCCGAGATCTCCATGACGTAGAGCTTCAGGCCTGTGTAGCTCTTCCCGATGCTGTAGATGCGGGTGATGTCAGGACACTCTTCGTTCACCGACTTCATCAGCTGGGAAACGACAACACAGTTCAAAAGAGATGTCAGATTGTGAGCGTCATCTACTGGCAACTGCTCAAGGCACTAAAACAACGGTGTACTGAGAATGGAGTTTGTGAGAAGCAAAGAAAATTCCCAGCATTTAAAATCTTTTACCACTTTTGCCAGTGTGAAGATGCTTCAGTATCATTACAAGGTTTGGGACACCCTGAGTTATTGAACTGTTTCTTCTCTACGGAAGCCCTGAGGGGCAAGTGAGGAATTTTTTTTTTTTTCTGGTGATCCATTTTTTTAGTCTGATTTACATTGTTTTATCTCCTGTGTTTGATAACTGATGGAAAGTTCCTTAATTTATTTTCCATTTTTTTGTCAGGCTTATTTGTGTTTGCTTTTGTAAAACTCATTTTTACCGCAAGAGGCTGAAGTGCACCACTACCTCATGTTCTATGAAAAGGCTCATATATCAAAATGGGACCATTAAATGTTCCTGCTTGATCTGACTTGCTGATAATACACTGACAGAAGATTAACACCAATTATAACACATTCTTCGCCAAAAGAAAGACATGACAGTAATGTTACATAACCTGCTAACACACAATAGGTGTACCCAGTGTTTAGTGTGCACAGAGAAATGAAAACTCCCCTGGAAGTAAACATGAAGGATTTTAGTCCTATTTAGAACATGAGGTACAAAAACAAACACTTTGAAAAATGAGCCTGACAAAAAAAAAAAAAAAAAAACATGAGAAAAAATTGTCATTATTATTACTTTAAGGCATTTAGAGATTTGCGCCACTTAAGGGAGGTAACTAAAGGGGACAAATGATTTAATGATTTTTTATAAATTGTTGGAGGTGGCATGTGTCCCCAGACCTATCAATGTTGTGTTAAAATGCAGATGTATTTCCACATATGGAATGCGGATCTCTGTTTGTTTCTGTGGGCTGTTTTCTGACCATCAGATGCAACACGGTGTCTCCAAACAGACCGCTGGTAGTGGCAGCTCAGTGAGGATGCTGCCATGAAGGAGTGAAAGCTCCCATTATGTTTGTTTTTAGGTCAGGCTGAGACCAGACCACACACACAAACACACACACACACACACACACACACACAAACACACACACACACACACACACACACACACACACTGTGGGAGCTTCCTATACTCACTGCAAAAACAAGAAAGTGGTGGCTTTGTCAACACTGGACTGGAGTTTTATTTATAGGCCAAAAATGTTCAGCTGGTAAACTTACATCTCATTGAGCTGACTGAAGAAAATCATCAGGATCGTTACACACAGCACACAAAGATTTGTCTTACCTTTCTCATCTCCTTGTAGTTGTGGTGTCTGAAGTCCAGTTTGTCTCTGGACGCTGTCGGCTCGGTCTGCCAAGCGTAGATATTATTCGGATCTGTAAAATGGGAGAGGTGTGTATTACTTCAAATTATTTAATTCAAATTAAATCTACATAAAAACATTGCTCCAAGAAGCTGGCCTCCTGTACCTGGGAGTGTGCAGCCCAACACCTCAGCTCTCAGGCAGATGTCACCCTGCGTCCCGTTCTGGTACCAGGTGTGCGGGTTGATCCGGATGTAACGGGCCACCGTGGAAGTGTTGAAAAGGGCGAGGATGGGCGTCTCTGCATCCTGGTTTCCTTCAAATACCTGCAGCACAAGACACAACCCAATATCACAGCAGTTTCTGAAATTTAATCTACAGGATTTGTGTACATGGGCACAAATTGTCCATTTTTTTCCTGACAGTCAGCGTGTCCATGTACACAAATCCTAAAGATTACATTTTTATAAACATGACCAACTGATCTTTGAATACAAGGAATCTGAAAAACATGAAATCACAATGCTTAACTCCAGGCAGGGATCTTTGTCATGATGTCATCTCTCTTTCTACCTGCCTAAACTTACCTGCCCACCTGCACTGTTGACTGCACCCACGCAAACATTCATGACCTTGAAAAAATGTGATAACTGGCTCTGGAAAAGACAGATTTAGGATCTAGCTGTGAGGTTAAACACTGGCCTCAAAAGTTACTTTAATATCATTGCAAAATATGAGTGATCATGCTATGATCTATTTCTTTCTACAATGGTCAGTTGATGCACATTTTTTCTTGTCTCTTAACACTTGTATTAAGCTCAAGACCTAAAAATTGACGATGTATGTTTTACTAATTTCTCTCTATGGAACATTTAAACCAGTCTGGTACCCTGTGGAAAAAAAATCTTTGCATGACTGACACTTCATGGTCAGCTGTGGCTGTGGCACACATGCCTTTAAAACCACTCGGCTAAACAAACCACACCAATGCTGCCGTGTTTCCAAACCTGTCTTGGCAAAAATGGAACCAGATCCTACAGCCCAGTGACTGAGGATATGGAGAAAACAAAACAGCACTTTCTCCTTTCTTACACAAAGAAGAAACTGACAACTATTTGTTTACTGTTAGATTGTCCTTTCATGTCTTTCAATACACACTGATGACCAAACTTTCCTTTACAGGCTTTTGTTGGAATGGTGGTAACAGTTTATGGGCAAATTACACTGTAATGACTTTTCCTTTCGCTTTTTTCTTCCAGAGAGCTTCCATTAAGCATCTGCTGCAGGAGTTTAAACGTGAAGGATTAACTTTGAAATACAGTAGAGGGTGTGTTCATATTTGATCATTTAAAATATCGTAACATCTCTCTGTGACGTTTTATGGACCATTTAGTTTCTACTAATTTTGTGGATTTTTATTTAAATAACTTGCTTGTCACATAGTTGTTCATTCTTAGGATATTTCCTATGTGCAATGGCAAATGTGTTTTCAACTTTGGCACTATTTATTGCTCTGTATGTACATTTATTCTAGTGGAGTGTACATTTCTTGTATTTTTGTTTTGTTTTTGTTGTTCTTGTTTATATATAGATATTATAATTATAATAATAATTATTATTATTATTACTATTATTATTTTCTGCATATTCTGAACTTTGAATGGGAGTAGCTGTAACGTAAGCAATTTCCCCTCGGGGATCAATAAAGTACTTCTGATTCTGATTCTGATTAATCAATGTATTTAAAATTTCTTTGGAATTGCCCCCAAATTACCACGATAATTACCTCAAAATGTATTAAATTGGCAGGGCCAGACACTGCTTACTCATAACTCTGCACAGTCTCAAAGTCAGTAATCACCTCTTTTTTGTTTCTATTCTGTTCATTACATCAAATCTGACACACTTTCAAATCATCTTTTTTCTCCTAAACCAACATCTTTGTGAGCATCTGACTGAACCACATGATTAGAAATATACAGGAACATGATGAGTATTTAAGACAAATGCAGTAAATTTGTTTGTATCTTCATTTTATGATGTCAAATTACAGGTGCAACTTCATGCATGAATTATGTCCAGAAAGACGTCAAACTGTAGGGTAAGGTTTTGTGTTAGGGTACAGTGGAATAAGGGGATACACGGGGGTAGGGGGTTAAATGTTAAAATTGTAGCAGTCCATTTATTGTTTATTGTCCAAGTAGCAGACATTGGGCATTCCCCTAGTTTTACATGTTTTTTGTTTATATTTTATGTAGGTTGGGCTGGCCTGTAGGCAATTTTAAAAATTACAATTAAATTACAGCCAGTACCGCCACAAAAAGACTTGTCTGGTCCCCTCTGTTGACTGCTGAGGTTTTTCAGGTGCATTTCAGCCACCTTCAGTTTATCCAAAGGTTCCTTGTGGAGGTTGAAAAAACTGCAGTTTTTCCTGCAAGATGAGTTTTAGCTTCAATGCTGTGGATGCTACTTGTTCCTTAGACACTCTGGTGTTTGTAGACCGTTGCCAAGTTCCTTGGCCATGGCTGGCACAGTGGATTTGCACTTTGTGCTACAATGTTGTCACAGGTGTGTGTGTGTGTGTGCGGGTGTGGGTCCCCTCCCCTTCTAAGATGTGTGGCCGCACATACGCTGTGACAATGAGGAGATTGGGAACACCTGTCCACTCTGGGAGGAGGGCAAGTGGTTTCTTTTTCTTGTCTCCCTCCACAGTGTCAGACAGAACAGGACGGGACAGGACAGAATGAGTGCGGGCGTGCAGCCAGAAGACAGGTGTGCAGGAATATGCCCCCAGACCCCCTAGTGCGAGGTCACTCGAAATCCTGTGGGAAACACTTATTGTAGGCTAACCCGGAAGTTAGCTTCCCCCTGGTTCCATTGACAAAAAGCCTATGGGTTTTTTTTAAATTGGATTTTAGAATATTGCTGAAAATAATCTGTCGCAAACACAAGTTTAAGATACTTACAAGTTTTATTCATCAAGATAATCTTTCCGGATTTTAGGACTACAAACTACACCACTCTATTAACTAGCACGCAGAGCAACATGAAACAGTTGGAAACTGTGGTTATTCAATCGGCTTCAAACGTGGCTGAATGTTCACACAGTTTCTCTTGACTGTTCCTTAATAGTAAATACTCTGTTGCGGCTTTCCAATCCCTTAAAGTCGCTTGAGAGGTAGAGAATAGGTCCTGTATATTTGTATGACACACTACTGCCGATACAGAGAAGCACGCTGAGTCCAGGTAAGTTTCAGTGTATTTAATAACAAAAGAGCTACTACAACGGCTTTCAGATTACACACGCATATCAGATGGAAAACGTGTACCAAAACGATCAAACTTGAACAAAGGCGGTCAACAAAAATTACGGCTAACTTACTTGCCTCTCTCCTCTCCCAGTGCAGGTGATTCAGCCCCTATTGTAACCTACTATGGTGCCCATGTGACCCAAACACCACATATCACCGTGGCAACCAGACCAAACAAATCGAAACCCAAATAATCCTCAGCAAAACATGTGCTCCTACACCACCAGCCCCTAATTATTAAGTTAATTTCAATAATTACTCACATACCAAGTAGGAGACATAAATGTATGAAAAGACTTTCAACAATAAAGCTCAACAATTAATGTCCATTAATAATCCATGCTCAAATCTTCTTTCTTCTTGAATCATATCTATATGACTCAAAGGTCCACAGTGTCACCGGTCAAAGTCAAACAGTCAAAATCCAGCAAAGTGAGTCTAGTAACAGTCCTAAAAAAAGTCAAAGAAGTCACAACTGTAGCCAGTATGTCCTCAAATTGCTTCAGCCTCCTGCAGCAGGCAAACCTTCGTGATAGGCGGGTCCAGGCAGCCGCTCCGGGTTTTAATCCGCACATGACGGACGAATCCTCTTCGGTCCGGGAAGGTTTGTATCACTCGTCCCACAGGCCAAGAGTTTCAAGTTGCCGTGCTGTCCATGATGATGACAAGGTCTCCCACGACAAGATTCCTCTTCCCTCTGACCATTTCTGACGCTCCTGTAGCTGAGGTAAGTATTCCTTAACCCATCTCCTCCAAAATAAGTCAGACATATATTGAACCTGTTTCCACCTCCTATATGCATAAATGTCTGAGGGTTCAAACACTCTGGCACTGGTGGCAATATTGGTGAGGTCTTCAACAGTAGCAGGTGGTTCGGCGTCAATGCTTCCAGGTCATTTGGATCCATGGAGGATTTGGGGATTGGTCTGCTGTTTATTATGGCTTCAATCTCACAAAGCACTGTGTGAAGACTTTCCTCATCCAAGTTTTGTACTTTCAGGGTTGAATTAAGAACCTTTCGAACAGACCGTATCAACCGTTCCCAAGCTCCCCCTTGATGTGAGCCAGAGGGTGGATTAAAGCTCCATTGGATCCCCTTTTGAAGCATGACATCGTGAATATATATAAAAGAGTGGTTTGGTTATGGTTATTGGTTGAGAGTCTTGTATGTTGCCAAACACAGGATCCGTCATAATTTTCACTTGCCTTTCAATGAAGTCAGCAATACCTGTGAACTTAGCTCTCCGGTTGTGTCGTTCCTGCAGCTCACAGGCACGGTTTCTCCATTTGTCTCTGAGTTTGTAGGGAAGTTTTTTAGTGATGATCAACATGTTGGAAGGCATATCCATATCCCAAAGATACTGCACATCCTCCATGGCATTACAGCAGGCTCTGAGGAAGAGGCTGTAGTCCTGCAGGACCTTTACATCCTCTGCTTTAATTGGAGGCCATGAGAGGGCTTTGTCCATGTAAGCAGAGGCGATCTTTTGTTCGTTCCCGAACTGCTCCTTTTAATAAAGCTTTTGCTTTTGCATATCCACGTTCTGGATTTATGTGTTGACAGCTTCTTACGAGCTCTTTGGCATGACCTTTTGTGTGTTGTTCCAAAAAGTATAAACGATCACAGCTGTTAGTTGTGTTCCTCTCAACTCCATTCTCAAAAGCTTTAATGAACGTGTGATATTTCAATGGATCACCATCATAAATTGGGATCTCTCTCTTAGGTAGAGCTGAGAGGCATTACTGTTGCATTAGCAATGTTGTTATTTCGTTTTGTTTCCTCATGATGCCAAGAACGTCATTTCTGGTTTCCAGATCCACTGTGTTAAATCCTAGTTGTCCATGTGAATCTTGTGTGTTGAATGAGTTCATATGAAATTGCATTTGGTTTTGAGAGCGTCAACTCTGCACTCTCCACTAGTTTGGACACTGAGGAGCCTGCAATTGATCAGCACATCACTCCCCCAAGCAGACTTAATGCTATGGTTGAACATGCCAGCAAAACATTAATGGCATTGGCAGCCACGATGAAGTGTTGTTCCATGCCTGGATTATGTAGATGGAGGACGGAAGACGATCTGACGTCTCCAGTCAATCAGTTACCAGTCAGAACAGTGGAACCAGAAAGCCTAGAGAAGGTCTCATCCGAGAACAGCTTTGTGAAAGCAACATCTAAAGCGGCACTGAGCATAACTAGGAAAGAGCTGGATGACATCGCAGAACCTGTTTTGGATGATGTGTCTGCGTATGAGATGCTGCAATCCGAAACCTCTCAGGATATCATAGCTGTTGCAGATGACATCGCCGAGTTGATTGTAGAAAAGGCTATGAGTTTGGAAGAGACCGACATTGCAAGTCCCAGTCCAAAACCCAAACAGAAAGCAGTGGGCAGCAAGATAAAAACCTTTGTTGCAAAGTGTCTTGCCAAAGCCGGCATTTGTCGCATTGCTGCAAAGCTGAAGGCACAAGTCCACCAAAAAGCCAGCGATGAAAGCAGTCAGTCAATGCAGTCGCTCATAGATAGTGTTGACTCTCTGCTTCAGATAGAAGATGGTGAAAGTGATGGGGGAAATGAGCTGGCTTTGATTCCTTTGTTCCAAAAAATTTCCAGTGGTAAATCCCAGGAAGTCATAAAGGAACTGAGTTTTGTCCTCTACAGTCACATCACAAATGGAATCATCCCCAAGGTTATCCCAGAATCAAAAACAATAGGGAGACAAACTTGCTGGAACAGTGATGTTGCCATCATTTCATGTACTAGCACGTATGCTGACATAGAAATCCAAGTGCTGAATTTTATAGCCCTAATGAGCTGGTGGCTGTATACTCAGAGTGACAGCCACAGTCAAAGGGTGACACTAGATTTAATGTACCATGTGCCGAACACTCCCGAGACAGCCTCAAAATTTGAGGAGACGCCACAGACAGTACAAGAAAAATTGTCTGTCCAACTACTCATCGAGATGGTGGTTTGGGAGACATTCCTCAAAGTCCGCGTGCTTCCTGAAAACAAAGATGACATCATTCACAACTATTTGAAACCATATGGGCTAAGGTTGAAGGTGCAGATTTAAACATCAAATCTTTAAAAAACCTGAAAAAGGCCATTTTTAAAGACCTGTGTGCAATGTCAGGCAGTGCAGAGAGGCTATTGCTTACAATGAATTCGAAAGACCCAAGATCTGTTAATTGTATTGCCTTGATTTTTAAAGATCACCTGACAACCCCACCAAAACAACCTAGCGCCATCTGCAGGTTCTTCTCCTCTGTGGGCAAATTTATCTCCAAGCCCTTCAGAGGTAGAGCAAAGATTGATGTCCAAAACAACATAACGCCATCTGCAGGTTCTGTGGCCCGTAACTGCCTGAGACCTGAACCTCTCTGAATTTGAGGTGTCTTCTGTGGTGACATAGGGTTTACTCCGGGGTGCTCCGGTTTTCCCACTTTCCTCGCAACCATTAAGCCAATTGGGGGCTTTAAATTGCCCTCAAAAGCTAATTGGTAGCAGGAGGCTACCTTGATGTCCAGGCTACTTCCTACCCCACTGGCCTCTGTCAATTACGGAGACCAGTGGAGCAGGAGGCTACCTTGATGTCCAGGTTAGCTTTAAAAAAACTTTTCAAAAAATGTGTGTGTTGTTTACTGATGTGGTTGTGGGTTTGCTCTGGGTGGTCCAGTTTCCTCCCACTTTACATAAAAAAAAATTGACAATTGGAAACTTTAAATTATAGACTAATAATAATAATAATAATAATAATAATAACAATAATAATAATAATAATAATAATAATAATAATAATAATAAGGAGGAGGAAAAGAAGAAGAAATATCAATGAATAGTGATTCAATAAAAAAAGCTAAAATGCTCATTTCTACTTCTCTCTCTTATCAATTAATTCATTTTAAAAACCCCTAGTGCGAGGTTTATTTTAATTATCATATACTTAATAATCAAGTATGACTTTGTGGTAGTTTACACAACACTGTTATTTTGAATGTCTGAGTTTACACTTACAGAGAATATCTGCATTTAATAATGAAACGCATATTCTTTTCTTATCACGTGTTATTAAATTACACAGCAGTATTAATAGACACACTGTAGGATAATATGGGATTTTGAGGTATAGTTAGGACCCAAAAAAGTTTTGGTTGAAACTACTTGGTTTTTCTTTTCTAACACATAAACAAATAGAAGAAAAGTCCCCCTGCAGTGACCTGTTTTGAGGTGTATCTTTGTGACAGCTGGATCTTCCTACCAGATGCCTTTGCTCTGAGTCGCTGTGACTGTTTAACTTGTCTAATTTGTTGGCTGATGCCTCTGAAAACCCTTCGGGCTGAAGTCGGACCATCAGGACAGGGACCGGGAGCTGGTGGACGAGCTTATACATGACCCTGATGACTTTCCCAGACACCTGGGCCAGGTGAGCCTTTGCCAGCTGAAAGGAAGAAGCTGTTTGATATTGACTGTACTGGACACATTAAACTGCAGCATGTGTCTTTTATTAATCTAATTCACTAACAAAATCTTTGAATTTGATATCTTTGAGCACAAACTTTTCATTTTAAATTAAGCCTCAAACAACTGAATTTTATCACAACAAAACGAAGTGAAACCATAAAGGTTTTAGCATATAAAGTTATGATTTTATGAAATCAAACCACCCCCCTAATATTGCAAATTAAGGGAAATTAAAGCCTTTAAATTTTCAGATTTAGAGCAGCCTAGGTTTATGTTGCAAAGGTGTTTGTATTATGGAATGTTAGGGCAATTTTAAAAGATGTTTACCATCTTATAAACTTTTTATGACTGATCCAACTTTTCCCCAGCACATATTCAGCTCTGTTCTGTTAAAAACTACTTTATTTAAATGCTGTTCTGCCATGCTGCTGAGGGGATTCAAACTGAAATGAATTTCTATAACTAACAATTATCTTCCGTTAAACAATAACAAAATGCAGCTAAAGCTAACAGGCTACTTTTTAATTGCTAAACACTATCTGTGAAGATAACAGGTGTAACATTCACTGGTTGTCTCATCCTCTCTCGTAACATCTCACAGTCTCCTTGCTCCTGGGCATCAATAAAGGAGGAGAGGATGACGGTGATGAAATCCGACTTATCCTCTTCCTCCCACGCTGTCTCGTCCAGTATGTTTTCCGCCAAGAACCGCTGCTTGGCACTCAGCCCGGGGTGTTGGTAAATACATTGAGCCAGTGTTGGTGGTGCTTCGGGTCACTGCTGTGTTTAAATCACTGCTGTCCGCCATCATCTTGTATAATGGGGGCAAAATGTTTTGGTGGACAGTTAACTCGATCAGATGGTGGATGTTACCATGTGTTACCATGTGTGTTTCAACGATTACTCTTATCGATACTCTGACTATAATCATGGCGATGACGGCCTCCCATGCTTTTTTTAAAGGTCATATTTATAACGGCTTGTAGAAAAGTGCAGAATAAAAGTACCTGTTTCCTTTAAAACATTTTTATGATTGTAAATTCATAATTCTTAAATTTTGCCGGGTCAAAAATGACTGACTTTTGTTTATCTCTATGTAAATATTCTGACAGTAGGTTCTTACTTCTAACAAGGTTTGTCAGCCAATAGTATAACGCTGTTGGTATCACGTGGTATCCATGTTTCGTCAGAGTTTTGGTAGTTTGTGGGGGAAAAAATGTAAAAAGTTAGCCTTAAAGTTTAAGGTGTAAGCAACATTAGCAAAGTTAATGTTAACTTAAACATTATAGAGCTGCTCCTGTATATTAGCAGCTCACAGGTCTGACAAACTCCTTTCACATAACTGCAGTTGTCAATATGGACAGATTTATCGCAATTTTCATCTTTTTTAGTACCTTTTCTGTGTCAAGTTGGCGGCCATGTTGGTGCTGATGAGGTATTTTGAGTGAGATGATGTAGTTCACTAAGCAGTTAACACAAAACTGGATGATATTTTACTTAATTTACGAGAAACTGTGACTTTATTGACTTGAAAATGATCTTTTAACAACTTAATTTCAGCAAGCCAGCATTTGCCACCCGGCTGCTCATGGAGGGGCAGCTCGCCCTTCGGATATCCATCCTGTCCGCATGGCTTTTAGTCCATTTCAGTCGAGCATTCCAATTATAAAATCCTTTTTTACACTCTCTGTCTTAGGCGACATTTCTAGGGTTACAAGTCATTCAATCCTTTTTTTTGAAGAAAATGAGAGCGGTAAAATCATCAAATGTAAATTCACCCACTAGCTGTTACCACCATGAAAACAATAGCCTTAAGAGACAAATGAAGGGGTTTCTGACAATGAGGTTAATGGTTTAAATATCAGACGAGCTCGGTAACATGTGCAAAGGAATACAGAGACAGGAGTTCACTTTGAATGTCCAGTGTTTACTCACAGCCTCTTCAGTCCCGTTCATACACGGCTTCCACACCAGTGAGTCGTTACTAAACTGCACCTTGTAGGTGTGCACCACGTCCCAGCTGTGTGGGAACAGGAAACATTTAGTTCATATCAGTTGTAAAAAACAGAAGAACCTTGCAAGAGAGTCCCAAAAATGAACCCCATCATTAAAGATTTTTCATTTATATATTTTTATTTAATCGGATTTATTCAACCTGAGTTTCAGATTGCTGGTATTTATGCATCTTGAAAATATACCAAAATATAAAGTGCAAGACAAAAATACTACATTTTGTGTAATTAGAGATAGATAAAGATACAGTGTTGAATTTTGTTAACTTTAATTTGAAGGTGTTAATATTCACATCAGATGAAAAGTATTTACATTAAAAGACAGATTTTAGGAGGAATATCACCAGAAAGAAGTGGACTGAAACACATATTTTCATTCATCTCTATAAAACTACATTGCCCAGACAATATATTAACTTTATTCTTTACCACTGACCTCCAGATGGAGTTGCGACCCTGAAGGATGACCCCAGTGAAGCGAGTCAGTCGTTGGGCGTCGACCTCCAGCCACTGATTCTTGTCTCTGTACTGAGCACACCAGGCTCCATCGTAGATATCACCATCCTCTATACCAGACTGCAACACACACAGGAAACAGGCAAAAAAACAAACACTGATATTGCTGCTCTGTACATAACACGTAATAGATTATGTCTTTGGTTTGCTTGTTACCTGGATGTTGAGTCGGCCTCTGTGAGGGCCCAGTCCTCTGCGCTTATATGATGACGCTCTCAGCTGAGTGTCTTTGACCTTCAGTGACTCCAGACCCAGCGGAGGACATTCTGAGATAGTCAACAGGGATTTATTCAACATTTTAATTTGATTATAACATGACATTAGAGGGCAGAGGAGCAAAGTAAGAAGAAGCTAGTATTCCAGAGGTAAAACTCTGGATAAGTTTTTGCACGGACAGTGTTGAAAGACTAGCCAATTGAGTGTGAAATTCATCAGAGTCATCATTACAACGTGAGAAGTCGAGTTAAAAAAGTCAAGGTTACAAAATATCCAATTCATGTGTCTTGAATTGCAGAGTGAAATTTGTTAAATAAATTCAGCTTGAATCATTTCAAATAATTTCATGTGTAAGTTTGTGTCACCTCTGGTGTAGTGTTCCGTTCCTGATTCTGAATATGCTTTAAAAAAATTTGGACCGGCCCCTTTCTCAAATATAAGTGGAACTTGGTGCCATTAGACATAACACCCTGTTGGAAATATTGATTTTCTTGTCTGTGTTGCATGATACAGTTTTTATTATTGAATTAACTTTCAAATTCCAGCTTTGTCTGGGAACAAAAACTCACCAGCATCTCTACCCACTTTGCTCCTCGGTAAACTGTAGTAACACAGTGTATGCAGGTATGTACACAACATATACGGCAGTTATACAAACACACACACTCACATATGCATATATATTGACATATGTATGCATGATTGAACTCTTGAGACGGGAAAGATCACAAGAGCAATTCTAAAAAGCACTTGAGTGCAAATCAAATCACTCAGGAGAGAGGAAAGAAGACATTTTGATGTTATATAATGTGCATACATTATATAACACTAAAAGATTTCTCATATCTGAGCAATGTGACAAATGCCTGGTGAGATATTAAAAAAAGATGAATAAATGAGTGTCGAAACATAAAAAATTTAGATGCTTCCATACAGGGCATGAGGGTTTTTTAAATGTGTGAAGAGCATGAACATTATAAATCATATGCAGTGGCCATCATAGAGACAAAATCTTTTGTAAAAGGATGTAAATAATGTAAATTAGTTTGGGATGTCAGGGCTTCCCGAGACTTGGATTCGCTGGACTGGGTTGTATGGGTAAGGGTTAGGGTTAGGGTGAGTTGTTTTGTCCCCATCTACTTCAGTTGTTTCGGAGAATTGAACTTTACCTGACTTTCCATCAGCTTAAGGGTTATTACATGATAACGGAATGAAAGTTTAAAAACTTCATATTTTTCATATTGAAATATTGTGACTTCTACTTAATTAAAATACGTCCACCAACACTGATGGATTTACAAATTGAGCTAAAGAAACAAACTGAAGGAGAAGTTAAAGTGCCAGCAGGAAACAGAGAAAGCCCAACTTCTTTAGACCTGTCCAGGCTCCTCTGCTGCTGTATTAACACCTCAGACAGACTCACATTGTCTGGAGGGTTCAATTCGGTTCAAACTGCCTCTTCCTGCCAGGAAGCTTTACTGGCTGCTAAAAAGTCTCAGGCGGAGGTATAGAGGCAGGGTAAATGGATGCTAAATGTAGGTGGAATTCCCTTTAAAGACCATATCCCCCTTTTGCCTTGTAGTCCAGCTGCATCTCTGCTGAGCTACTTGTGACTCAAAATGTTGCTCAGCTCTAAAAACTAATGTCTCTTTGTTGCTGTTGAGGCAGTGGATTCCTGCCAAACCACCAAACTTTTGAAACAACTGAAGCTGAGCCAGAGAGACTTGGCGAACTGACAATGATGCAAAAAAAAAAAAAAATAAGAAAAAAAATCAATTTATTTTACATTAAAGTGGCCCACAACCCAGCTGATTATCTGGATAAATAAAAGAGTCCACTGTGAGAGAAAATAAATCATGGGGGCAAAACCTTGAAGCACTTGATGGTCCTGAAATACAAATAAAGAAAAATGTGGTTTAGTGGGGAGAAGAATGGTCAGTCTTCTGATTCTTATCTGCCTGAAGCTGAGGATCCTGCCTTTTCCTCTAAATAAAGTTTTTTTTATAAAGGAACAAAGCCCATGACTCACCTACGTAAGGTATGCTTAACTCTCTCCCTCTTGTTCTGTTCTCACATCAGTTCCCCCCCAAAAACCTTTTTCATTTCCTTTTGCCTACTTTACAGGAACCACAAGGGCTAGATGGAGCCCTGAGATGAGTCATCAAAGAAACAGTCTCATCTCCCTGGGTCTCTAGACATGACCCCCCTGGCTTAATGATTCCAATTCCAGGCCATCCTCACCAGAAAAACAGCCCTATTGGTCGTCTGTGCAAGCCGTTTCTTATGACCGATATTGAAGTTGATTGTGAAATGGCAACCTCTAGTGGCTGTAGTTATTATGACAGGAGCAAAGGAGGAAGTCAGGTGACGTAGTATAAAGAGCAAGAATGTCTGTGCAGGGCGGAAATTAGGGTGGATTAATACACACCCAGACTTTCACCCAGGAGACCACCAAAAGTCAATGCTGATTTAATTTAACTCATGTCCAGTATGTAACTTAACATGAGTTTTGTACATAAGTATTATACTTTTGTTAACTCAAACTGTGTTCTTCTCCTAAACCTAACCAAACTGCAACCTTATCACAGTGTTTACCACATGACAGCGAAGGTCCCGTATGCCTGTCACTGACTCGCTGGCACTCTGTATTTTGTGACTTGGTGTTCTCAAAAAGGCCGAACTGTGGTCACCAAACCTCCACACATGATGTATCACTCAATGTTAAACTAACTCCAGCAGTGTCTGGCAGGCCTGAGTGGATTTTAATGAGCATCAGCTCTGATTTGACATGACGTGACAAGTTGCTTACTCAGCATTTATTTCTAGCTGACCTCCACAAGCTGATCTCTCTGCTTCCCTCAGCTGTAGGCCTACATACACACATTAGATATACAGACACTCTGTACACACACATCCTCAGTCGACTCAATTTCTGGTCCAGCACAAATATGTATACATACACATATTTGAGAAGGCATGCACACAAAGCAGCTGGTAGACTAATTGCAGGTCTCTGGAGGCTGAAACACAGACGTGCACACCAAACAGACTGTACAGACTCTTTAAGACAGTAGTGAAGCTTGTGATTTGAAGCAGCAGATTGGATTAATTTACTCATGATATACAAGTTTAGATATACAGTATGTGCTGCCTCAGCATGGGGCCCACAAAAATCAGATCTGGGTCTGAATCTAGTGTTAAATTAGCAAATAGTTTTATTTGATGCTTTCTTGGGTGGGTTTGTTTCAACCACAATGAGTGTAGTAAGTATCAAAAAGCTACCGGATGCCACTCTGATTGTCCTGACACAGCAAACCCAACAACTGAACACTGAAAGCACTTAAAACTATTTGCCACTAATATCTGACCCTTGTCTGATTGACATACTGTATACATCAGGGCTGACCCCTATACATACGTGGAACCGTCTCCGTGGCCACTGGCGGGCTCACTCTTTGTTTGACTTGAGGTTTGGCTTTCTTAACAACCTTTGGCTTCTTGGCGATGAGTTTGGGTTTCCTCTGGATTGTTTTGGGCTTCTTCTTTGCTACCTTAACGCTCCTGGTGGACCTTCTCTCTACAAAATTGCAAACCATTTCATGCATAGTAGGAAATATGCATACCTCATAGAACATGATGTAAACAGAAATACCAAGAAGAACCCATAAAACTCAACTTTAAAGTAAAATAATTCAACATTTTGGGAAATAGGGTCAGTTCACCCCAAAATCAAATGCAAATGCAATGCAATACATATTTTTCCTCTCATCTGTTGTGCTATTTATCCATCTTGGTTGTTCTGGTGTGAGTTTTTGGAGATGGCAGCTGTAAAGATGCCTACCTTCTCTCTGATATAATGGAACTAGATGGCACTTAGCTTGTGGTGATCAAAGCACAAAGGCTGTGCTGTAACGTTTTCCAGTTTCTTTTATTTAAATGTTTTGCAATTTTAGCACAACTAGCTAAGTGCCATCTTGTTTTCTTTATACTGTATTTGAGAGAAGGCAGACATCTTTATCGCCACTAACAGAGAATACCATAGAGAGCTACAGCTAGCAGCACAAACCAGCTTTAAAAACCTGAGACTGGATTCATGTAAATACTGCTGAGCTTTACATGTATTTACATTATAGCCATTTGGCTGCAGCCACAGCTTCAGGGAGTGTTGGTTTTGAGGAGTGTGAGGGGTCTTGTTCTTGGTTTTTTGGTATGAGGCATCACGCAGCCCATCTGGTTTTCATCAGCAGAAAACACACAGTTTAAATGTCTCAGTGCACACAGGCTAGAATGTGGAACATCCTCCCCCAACCCTCGGACACTGACTCCCTGACCGCACATATGCAAAGACTAACGCAGCTCTCTGTACACTGAAAATCTATCAGGCTTTATCAAACCCTTAACTGGATTCCCTTTTAATGGCAGCTCCTTAATCAATGGGTATTGGACTTTTTGAACTTTTGACATACAGACGGGCATTTCTTGATCCCAGAACACCACCAGCCCTGAGTTTGCAGGCTTGTTTAATTTATCTCAAACTCAACTGCACATTTACTCCTTATGAGAGCTTATGAGTGTTTGCACAGATAAACAACACTGTCAACTTTAACAGCAAGGCTGTTTCTGAAAAAAGTAATGAGACATGTAAAACTAGTGAGCAATTAGTTAGGTTGTAAAAAAAAGAAGTGCTTTTGACATTTCTTTCTAAAGAAGTAGAAATCATATAACAACTTCACAAGGCTACAATATAATCACCGTATTAAAAATGAATAAAATATTATTATTATATATTATTATATATAAATCAAATATATACCAAACACACAATGCAAAGTTCCACAGAAATATATTGTTTCCATTGGGGGACTAAACTCACCCAATTCTAAAGGACCTTCTTCTTCTTCTTCTGTTACTTTTCTGGACTCTGTTCTCTCTGCTGTTTTAGTGTCTTTGGTCAGAGCTTCAGTAGTTGTGGTTGTTTCTGGAGGTTTAGTTGTTGACTTGGCTGTGAATCCTGTGGTGGGAACCTCCGTGGTGTTGGTTTCCCTTGTAGAAAAAAGGCTCTTGGTTGTAGTAAAAGCTACATGTGATTTCACAGTAGTCCCGTCATCATCAGGTGTGGCTGAAATGAGGATAAATGATCCACAATGCAGGAATAAAAGTAGATTGAAGTACAGAACTCCTGCCATAGTAACTGCAACCAGAAGAAGCCCCTCTAACACTAAACACTAATTCAACCTCCCTGACCTGCTGCGCTGCAACTGTCACATTACCGACAATGTGGAAACAACTTCCCATCACAGATTGAGAAAATAAAAGCTGTGTTGTAGTGCGGAAAAGGTTGAGTTGAAAATTAGTTGACCACCAGACAATGAATTACTGGCCTAAATGCTTTGATTGTCAATTCATTTTTAATCAGAATGCCCCAGATCTTCTGATTCAAGCTTCTCAAATGTGAAGATTTGCTGCTTTAATTAATTATACATGATACAAATTCAACATATGTAAGTTTAAGAGGGATGGTTGGATAAATCAAGGAATTTAAAGACTTATACTAGGAATTTTTCTGTATTTTCTACTATTTTATAGACAAAACACTTACATGAGAATATAAGTGGATTCATCAATATTGAAAATGGCTATTGGTTGCAGCCTAAGTAAAAAGTATGATTGATTTCCTCCATGAAGAACAATTCAGAAAACATATTTGAGGCATACCAGTTTCAAGTGCCAAGTCATACAATTATTATCAGTGACCAAAGCAAGCTTTTATTTTGAAGACATACTCAAACTCCTGGTATCTGTCTTTCTGGCTGACTTGACGCTCTTCTCTGCAGAGCTGCTGTACTCACAACCATCACACCACAGTTTGTTCAGGGATCAAGCTCAGTCAACTCTCCATCTTTCTATTACACAGAGGCAGCATGCATGGATGGAAATTAAGTAATCCAGATGTTTTTAAGAGTCTGACGTCCAAATACAAAGATGTTTAGTAACGGCTGTATACTGACATCTGGTTGTCCCTGTTTATTGACAGTCTAAAAAATGTTTATATTCAATTGTGTCCATATTCCAGTTCTCCAACACAAAAGGTTAACACAATTTAAAGATGCTCACATGCTCACATAGTTCTGGTTAAACAGCTTTAATGGCACAGACAGATCTACATTAATTTGAAATGTGTACATCCGAAAAGTTCAAAATGTATGAGCTTAATGTAGGAAAAAATGCCTGACAATGATGTTGTTAATAGACCTAATGTATTATTTGGTTTCTCCTAGTTGACAGATCTGAATAGTTTCAGGAAACAAATACATGTATATAAAATAATATGCCATAAGTTGTTGTTCAAGTCTTGTTGGAAACAAACCAACAACAACACACTATTTAACCAGGTCTTCTTGGAAAAAACAAAAAAAAATAAAAAATATATTTACAAAAAAGTGTAATTTTCAAAACAAGAACAGAGTCTAGTATCTACACTCCTCCCCCCCCCCCCCCCCCCCAAACTCTGACAACTCCCCTTCTCTCTCTGAAGTTAAGTTATTGAATGTCTGTAGAGATCAGGTGATGCACAAAAGAACCTCATTAAACTGTAACTGTGACTTTAATATCATGGATTATGAATGAACTAGATTTTCTTCTTTTTAAAAAAAATCTGGACAAATATGACAGTACCTTTCTTGATATGCGTAATGGACAGTTACAGAGAATTTGAAATAATTCTATGCCTGGTTCACAAGAGTTTCTTTCAAAAATCACACCAACCACTTAACATGACACAAATTCTAACAAAATCATATAAAGAAAATGATGTGGCTGTGTAAGATACACTTTAAATAATTTCTCTAGTGGACAAACTCAAACTTTTTTTAAACTAATTAAGGCTCTTCTGTGCAAACACTCCAAAACCCCAAATTGTTGTTAGTTTCCAATATTCAGCTGTGTGGCTTCAGTGGTTTACACATTTTGACATTGAAACATTCAGCTGAATATGTATTGAGATCATCAACATGTTCACAGTGACCTAAAGGGAAAGATTCCTCCAGTGATAGAAAAGGAAATATAACAAAACAGTGTCCAGAGTGAGGAGAGCAGCTGCTGTGTGAGAACGTCCAATCTCAGTTCGGTTTCAACATCTCAAGGCTTCCAGAGTTTCAGCAGACCATCCTCACTGTAGGTGCCGATGAGGTTCTGATGGGGGTGGTGGGCGATACCGATCACATCCTTCTCGTGGACCTGAAGGGAGGAAGAGCAAGAACCATTTAATCCATTTAAAATGAAAGTGGAATCCCCCCCCCTCCAAGTGGTATATAAGGTAAGTTACAAGCTACGTGAAAATTGGCGCTATAAAGATCATGCTAAAAAGAATTTCTGGCCATCAAAGCAAAAAGCACATAAGAACCTAACATTGTTCTTGTGGTAATTATTTTTTACTCAAAATGAAGAAGAGCAACATCAGTATGTGCATCTCTAGATAAACTAATTATGCTTGAGCCCCTGGCAGTGTTAGCTCCTCGCTCCTGAGTCAAACAGGATCGTAAACAAATGTTCATACACACAGCAGTTGTAGAATTCTAGTAATAACTGCACAGTTATTAAAACTGAAAGTGTTTGCTAAGTAATCTGGTAATATCCTTAAAATGGGCTCCTTGCATGATGTGAACTTATATAAAAACACTTACATTATTAAAGAAATTGTCCATACATAGACTTTGAATACTAGTGCAGTATACTCCTTCAGAGATACGGAATGTTATATGACTTATGCAGACTTTCTAGAAACTGGCAAAATACAGCAAAGATCGTAAAGGTCAGATTTTTCTTTGTCTGTTCTTGTTTATCGACTCATTTAAAAAGTAAAACAAAAGAGCTTCAACCTCAACATCAAGACTTTAAAAAAAACTGTACAGTGAGAGCATTGTGTAGCATGAGCAGAGGAGGAAATGTGCCGTTATATTTTTGGACACTTTGATCTGTGCTCCCGAGTGCAATGACTTACCGTCAGCGTTCTCTCCAGCTTGCCGGTGACGGTGCTGAAGCAGTAGAGCACAAAGTCTTCACCCACACAGTAGATCCACTCGCCGCGGGGCGACAGAGTGCAGCACACAAAGTCACCGCCTTCCCTCTTACCAGAGCTGAAACTCCTCACGATCTGCACAGAGAGTCACAAGTGCATTCAAACACACACAAAGCATATATGTTAAAGGTCCGGCAGGTAGGCAGGGTTAGTTTCATAAACAAACATCTTTAAAAAAAACGACAATATTCCATGTTTACTACTATGAATTTAAGAGGGAAAAAAACAACATTTTGAGCTTAAAGTGGCTGTAGACTGATGAGTGCAGTAATGATTTGTACTGACCTGTCCCTGCATGTTCATGATGACCACCGTGTTGGAGCGGTTACACACTACAAAGTGCTCGGGGTTCTTGGGCAGCAGGATGACGTTGTTTACTGTGATGTCAGTGCCTGCTGATGAACCTAAAGGTTTGAAGGTGCTGCTGCACTCTGTGGTCTTCATGTTCCACACCTGACACCAGAGATACACAGCATACGTGCAAACACATTAATGCCAGTAAAAGATTTACTGAGTAGCTAGTAGTAGTATTTCAGAGCGATCTTATTTTTGCAGCTGCTTCTCTCACCTTGACTGTACCGTCCGAGGAGGCACTGATGATGTGATGACCGTCTGGAGTGAAGGTGGCCTCGTTCACAAACGAAGAGTGACCACGGAATTCTTTAAGAGTTTTACCTGACTTCAGTCCATGGATTCTTTGGCAAAGAAGAATTTAATACTTAATTAATGATTTAATAATATAGAGAACACATGCCCTGTCAATTAAAATAATTAATTATTAGGTGTATTTGGAGTTTGGAAGACGTAAAAAAGGGTGAGGGTGTTTGGTCAGATATGAGTTTACCTGATCGTCTGGTCAAAGGAGGCACTGAGGAGCTGGCTGCTGTCTTTACAGAAACTGACGCATGTTACTCCTTTACTGTGGGCGCGTTCAAACCTCCTCAGACACTGACCACTCTGGATCTTCCACACCTACACACAAACATAGACACAGGCTTACTTTAATTTGTTTTTGCAACATGACACTAGAGGTGTAATGATTAGTCGATCAAAAGAAAATTAATGGCCAACTATTATGATAATCAACTGATTGTTTCAGAACAAAAATGTGAAACATTTGCTGGGTGTAGCATCTTAAATGTGAGGACTCCTTGTCATTTATGACAGTAAATGAAGAGTCTGTGTGCTAATGTTTCAAGTCTACCTTGATCTTCCCATCCTGAGCTCCAGTGGCCAACATCTCTGTGTCTCGACTGAAGCACATACACAACACTGCATCGTCCATCATCATGAAGTTATCCTGAGCCTGGTACTTAAGATCCTGTTGGACACAATACATACAATTACTTAAAGTCAGCAGAAGTCATTTGGAAACACTATGTGTAAATGTAGTAAATCTGGTTTGCATGACTTTTACTTAAGATAATGTACCTTTCTGATTTTGCCGGTGGTGAAGTTCCAGACCTCGATGAAGCCGTCCACAGAGCCAGTTACCAGGTACTGGCCATCAGGGGAGAATCGGGAACACTCCACATGAGACTTCTGTCCAAACTGTCCAGGGAAGAAACACAAGTCACGTCAGAACACTCAAAACATTCATGCCATGAAATGTATGATAACTCCAGGAGGTGTAAATCTAAAATGACTGATTACAACTTTTAGAACTGTGAGACAGTGTGGGTACCTTGATGTGTCTGCTGAGCTGGGTGGGGAAACGCTCCTCCTCCACATCTTTAACAGCAGCTTTACCCCTGAACAAGTCAATGGTCATACCAGGAGGCAGAAGACCCTGATGCTGCTGCCACTTCAGAGACTGAAGAAGGAGAAGAAAACAAAACAGACAGTGAGCAAAATCATAACTAGCACTTTATTTTGGTGGTAATATAACTTGTATGCGTTGTGAATATTAATCACGAGACACGGCCATGCAAATATGTAGCAAATGTCAAGGTTAAAATGCACATTGGTGAGTCACAATATCACTTACCTGTCCCAGAAGAGCCATGAGACGAGAGGGTGGCACCACACTGACCTCCCCTGCCAGGGCCTGGGCGATGGCCGCCCGGCGCTTCTCCTTACTGCTGCCATCTGGGTATGCCTGGACAACAAGTGACACAAATATCAGAAACTCCACACACATGGAATCTTTGAGGGGTCCTCTTCACGCAACATTTGGAATTTAACCAATTTGAGGTTTGAAGGCAGATGCAGACTGTACAGTATTACATGTCATTCTTCTGCTCTAGTGAGGATGGAGAATAAGTAGTTTAGTTTGGACTCACCTCTCTGGGATCGAAGTAAGAGCGAGCCAGCAGGTTCTCCAGGTGGATGTATCTCTCTGGCTGGGTCTGTTTTAGCATGATCATGGGGTCGGTCTGCCTGAGGAGTGAACGGGCTGCACCCAACTCTCTCAACTCGATCAGCTCTAACACCACCTGGTCAGAAAAACAACACAGAAGATCGGATTTAGCGGAACGCATGATCCACGAGGTTCTTTTCATATAAAGATCTGTTGACATGAGCAATGAAAACAGCAGAACAAATGCTGGGCCTTTCTATCTAAAAAAAGTTTTAAGGTATCAGAATATAGTTTAAGAAATGAAATAATACAACAACCTTGCATAGACATGACGAACACAAACAGCTTTACACAGGCACCAAGAAAAGACAAAGCTAGAGATGAGCAGCTACATAGCAAAGTCAGTTCCATGACTACAAAATACTGGCATTTTAAACAGACAAAAACCTGCTGTATTAAGTGTATGAAGTAGAAGAAAAGGCAGACAAGGGAAAAATAAAATAAGGCAATAATATGTTTCCTCAAAGTTCTTATGGATGTAATGGGAATACAGGAGGATATCAAAATCCAGAATAAGCACAATGTAAAGTTGATGTTCACATAAGCTGTAGACCTCAATTTATGCAAAGCTCACCTGTTCATAAAGATCTATCAGGGTCTTATCTGGCAGCTTGAGGGACTGGATGGCTTGCAGGACAGTGTCCCAGTGGCCGCTGTTTATGTCTGCCACGAAGCTCTCTATACTGTCCACAGTGTTCAGCGACACGGTGGTCTCCTCCTGCAGGGTGACTAGAGTCCGGTGCAGGTTATTCTCCTTTAGGTACTGCATAATCAGACGGATCACGCTGTGGATAACACAAAGTACTCATTTTATCTAGATATACAAACACTGGAAGATAACCCAGCTGAAGCAATTCAAATGTCAATGTGTTAAATAAGGAGTCATAGTTGGATGTTAGTGGTTCATTTGACAACAATAATAAGTGACAATCAGTTGACTTTTGCTAACTTAGTCTGGAAAATGTAACACTCCCGGTGAGAGCTGAATCGGTGACAACTGGCAGTGTAACGTTAGCTAATGCTAACTTATTCTAACTCCCGTTTTTCCAATTGTGTTTATCCGATAGAGAATGACTGTGGATAAGATGGAAACATCATAGAATACTCAAAATAACACCGAAACACTTAAGACTGTAATTACTCTAAGTCACTTCGTTTTAAAAGAAGCTAATATCCATGGGGGTTTCTGTAAGGTAGCTTGTTAGCTTAGCGCGCTAACGCTAGCAGTTTGCAGCAAAGGATGCGGTAGGCCCCAGTGACAGAAACGGTAATATAATGTGGCGTTATTAGCCGGTAATATATTATAGAAACTACCCTGCTTCAAGAGTAATTAACTATACTACTTACTCTGCGGATTCCACCTCCAAAGACATGATTATTTGTCCCAAAACAGAAGCAACAACACACTCAGGAGTCTGTAGCAAAGGCAAGAAACCGACACGCAGGACACACGCAAACACGGAAGTAGTGGGAAGAGTCAGGGACCTTCAAAATAAAACTCTCACCATATAAAGCGGATTAATTATTTTGAAATACATACAAAAAGGCTCCGAAAATGAATGCAGGTAAAAATATTACTGTATACAGAAATATTACATATTATATATGAACACAAGGTTATATATGGCAACATCTGTGCAAAGCAATGTTACCAAGTGCACTAACCTTTTCCTTGTTTGTTTAGACAGTCAAATGTTGATTTCAATCCAGACTATGAAATTGTTTTGATATCAATAAGTGAGAAGTGAGTTTCTTTTAATATTAAATATAACTTAATGCATGTATGTATTTTATACATGGGCTGAAATTAAGTTTTTTCCTTTCCTGCCACTGTGGCAGGTGACTGAACATTTCATTTCACTCACTTTCACTTTGGCTGCCACTTCTGTACAACGCTTAAGAATTGTAAACACTGAGTCACTGATACGTTAATCTCTGCAGATTGCTTTTTTCAAAATAATATTCGGTAACATAGCCTAAGAAAAATCTATTAGAGTTTTAGGTCACAAACCTGATCTAAAATTCATACCTGCCACTGCCATTTACCCTGTATTTGGCAGGTGTCAGGTGCTAATTTCATTCAGTAATAGTATAATAAGAAATATAATAGTAATAATAATAAGCATTCATGGTAGTTATTATATTATTATATATGTAGATTTAATATACACATGCGATCAGTTATTTCTCAAAATCAGGTCCAGGGACTAACAAGAGTCCTAGAAGAGGCTACAATTGACCCTGTCAGGATGACCATTTAGTCAATAGTGGTTCGATTGGATTGTTTTTCTCTCTGTCTCCTTCTACATCAATTAAAGCATAGATAGGTTTCACTGAGATGTCTTTCATTATAATGTGATTGTTATGAACCTTTAATGCTCCTAAGCCTTAATGTGCCTAAACATCCCCATCTACTTTGGTGCTGTTCCTTGTTTTTTTTCCCAGGATGATCAACAGAGGGCGCCCCCTGCCCAGCTATCACTCAGAGGCCCCTTGACTCTCTTCTCTCTGCCAGTGAAGGTCTTTCAAGGTTATGATAATGATGATGATGTTCAGCGCAGCACCACTTCAGTCTGCATTCCTGCGACTGGGGTTTGATTGTTTTGGGCAATCATGACACAACTCCACTGTGAGCTCCGTCCACATTGGAAATGAATTTGGCACCAAGAACAGAGCAGACCTCGTTTGGTTTCATTTGTCTCTGCAGATGGAGAAATATATTGGGAAACGATGAGGAGACACACATAGGATGGGGAGGGGAGGAGTGCTGTTTTAACAATTCCATAACACCACAGTCATTCTGAATATATTAACATAAGAGCAGAACAAAGATGTCAATATAATTTGGCCATCCTCTGGCATGACAAAGCAGAGGCTGTTTGGAGAATGCTCACCAATGAGGAAGACGCCACCACACTGGAAGAATGACAGCGACACAAAAGGCTGTAATGTAATCACTTCATCCTTCCGCAAAAAAACAAAGAAAATCCTATTTTATGTGAGGTGCCATTCATGGTGTGCAATAAAGTTAGCCGTCTCCATCATAATTAGAACACATTACCACCACAAAGAGATTCAGCCATTCTTTGGTCTGTCAGGAAGGAAACTAACACTTTGTGAGCACAAACAAGCATAAATTCCACCTGCTCAGTGATGGAGGACCGTGTTATGAATTAATGTCTGACATCAAAACACTTCCCAGCTCAGATTCACACAATGTTTTCCAGCCAAAGAGCAAAGGAGAACGTACTTTCAGAGTGTCATTAGTTTACACTCTGGACAAAATGACCAAATCCTGACATTAATGAATTAAACCCTGTTAAGTGTTCACATTTCTGCTAAACATTAATGATTCTGCATTTCTGGCACAATCCTCACAATCACAATCTCTTCTGTTCTCATGGAAACCATTTAAAATGCTTAACTGAAATGACCATTTGGCCACACTGAATACTCATCGCTCTGACAATAATAACAAATCAAAGCAGAGAGCCAAGGGCAGGTTGTTTAAGAGATGAATAGATGAATGAGTCAATCTGAGTGAGGCAGAGGGTTAGGATCCAGGGATCAATGTGGCTGGATCTGTCATGACATGGTCCTATGTATGACAGATCACAACTTTTATCAGACAGCTGTATATATATATTTTTTTAATGACACAACCCAGTCGCATAATAAATGTCTCTGAGGACTCTGAGCGTGCCAATTATAACAAAGAAATGCAAACAAAGTCACATTGGAAAGACAAATACCCGCCGTTGCTGAGATCCAGTGGCATTACTTTTAATGGAAATAAAACCAGATAAGAATAAATTACAAATAATAGTGAAGCTTTGCGATGTCTTGTCAGCCAAAGAGAGGATTACAGGTGTGCTGTTGGAGCAGGATGCACTGGCTATTAAGAGACGTTCTGCATGTGTGCTGCTTTTCAGCTCTGCACATCACCAAACATTAATGTGCAGATACCAATAAATAAAAGCTTGTATTACTGGTTTGATTCAGGAGTAGATGTTTGATGTTTGATTCGTGCAGAAATAGAACAGAGTAGAAAACCTGATGCTGCATTTTCCAGTTCATACTATATGATGGATTGATGGACTTGAATATATCAGATCTAGTTTGTTGCTATTAATAACACCAATATGTCACTGTGCTTTAGACAGTGTTAGTTCAAGTACTGATGTGTACAGCTATCGCCTGTAGTTTTGTGTCTACATGACCTTGTGAAGTCGCTTTTTTGATTCTATTCTTATTTTATACACAATCAATTATTTATTCTCTTTGAGCCTCTCAATTTATCTGTATGTGTCCTTTTGCTGGTGTAGCACCTGAATTTCCCCTCTGAAGATCAATACAGGATTATCTTATCTGATTTGTATGTTACACAAAGGAAGAAAACATATTAACCTTCACATGCTGTGTGAACCGAGTTGTACACTGTGAACAGCTAGTGGAGCATTACGCAACATACCTTGTGTAGAGCATTGATGACAGAAAGGAGAGAATTGATCAGTGCTCTCTGTGGTAAGAGGCTACTCACTGTCTGAGGAACACAAACAAGTGCAGCGTGATTCACTAACCTGAGTACAAATGGTCTGCAGTTTACATTATTGTACCATGGCAGAATTATGGAAAAAAACATGTTACTGCCATTAGAGAGATCAATTAAAGTCATTACTTCGACTGTTTTTGGCACACTCCCAGTCCTAAATATCTTAGTTAGTGATCGCTCCATGTGTTGTCTGCAACAGACAAGCAATAAACCTAAAGAAATCTTGCTAACGCTACTTTACCACCAGCTCTCTGAGAGGCACAAATTGAGGCTATTGTTGTGCTATTATTAACGTTACACATGGCGGCATTTCTTTTCACTGAAACTAATGTACTGCTAATAAACATTGTACATTATCTAGGTTTTGTACCATTAGCAGTGGGGGGAAATATATATTACAGTCAGTTGTAATCTTTAACATTATTCTGACCTCTCCAGCAGAAAGCAGACAACTTCAGCAGGAAACAGCAGCCACTTGCTGTTCTTTTTCTTCATCTTCCAACTGGTGCATTTCTGGTGACTGCCCACTAAATAAAAAAAAAACGTGAAAGGCCTCCACTAGTGCCAGGTTTGTCCATTCTGGGCTACTGTAGAAACATGGTGGTGCAACATGGCGACCTCTGTGGAGGGGGACCTGCTCCCTATTTAGCTATAAACGGCTCATTCTAAGGTCATAAAAACGCAACAACTCTTATTTTCGGGTGATTACACACCAATCAACACATACTTATGAATATTGTATTCCATTTCTGCCAAGTCTGTTCTGCCAGATGTCACTACATATTACACACTGTTCCTTTAAATGCAGGAGGAAAACATGATCAGTGCTGTTTTTATAAATAAAATGACAACAGGCAAGTTGCTGGAGGAAGACACACACCAGACTAATCATAGCAGCTGGAAAATGAAATCTTATTTGTTGAACTTGAAGGCAAATACATCCACCAATCCATCATACTGTTCCTGCTTCTATCATATCTTTTTTATATGAAGTTAAAAGGTAATTTTCATACAGCTCATTTAAAATTTCCAATAACCAGCTGATGCTGAGAACACCAGACAACTAAAACTGAATAAAAACAGCTAAATCAGGCAACAAAGCCTCATTGCTTTGTTTGGTTTTGTTTCTGTCTCTTTAATAGCTTTGCCCTTGAGTGTGCCCGGTGGCCAAACACAATGAGCAAAGGTCCATTAACTTGCTGCCGAGAAGTTACTCACAACTCTTCAATAATGGTTGATTTCTCTGTCAGCCATTGAGACATGAGTGGTGGTGGGTGGAGGGTTTGTGTGTGTTTGTTTGTGAGAGGTATTGGTGATGGGGGTGGCGGTGCCGGTTATCATCCAGGTGGAGGAGCCTATTGGCATTACCATTATTCTCAATGGACACATTAGAGAGCCAAAAGGGACTCATTGAGAAGCCTTTATTGATATTGTCAATCTTCTTGTAAACAGGAAGGACGAGCAACACTGTAGCTGCAGAGCTGCATTCAGGTGGTACACACACCCATACAGAGGCACAGAATTGTGTCTGTTCAAGCCGTGGCTGCTTGCATTGGAGCGCGATAAATGAAGGGTCATCAAGGCGATAAAGCACTGAGCTGGAGATGGGATTGTGTTGGTAGGCAGCACACATGTGAACTGATATATGTTAGTCCCTGAGCAGTCTGGATAAGAGAGGAAGCCCACTCAGCAGGGCACGTTTCTACCCGTGACAATGTAAATAGAGCCTATCCACTTACCGGGTGAATGCCCGCTGCCTCCCCTCAGCTGAAAAGCTCCCGGGGCCGCTTGTATTTACAGAAAAAAAAGAAAAAACACCCACAAAGTGCTGACACAAGTGGATGGTTCTGAGTGGGGTAAGCTCTCTCTTTTCAATTACCGCTCTATCTCTGCTTGTTCCAGCGTCTGCATTCTTGTAAGTCTGACATCTACAACTTGAGGCGTCCTTTTTGTAACGTTGTTGGGGAATTCACTGGAGGGCTTTATGGACAGTCATGCAACGTACCAGCATCTTTTCAGCCGGATGAAAAGCATGCTTTCGGAGGGTTGCAAAGGCTGTGATGAGCTTTGAGGTGTGAAATATCAGCCAGTTCTTAGTTGTTGAAGGGAAAATAAAAGCTTGAGTGGAAGTCTGTGGTTGCAGGCGTTATGGGCTAGAAAGAAAAAGTAGTGAAGGGACCAAGAGCTCAAAAAACATCAATAGCTTCAAAGCTTTCAGAGTCCTTGTGAGGCTGCAGAAAACTCATTATTGCTTTAGACTAACTAGATTAAATTCTTAAGGCCTCAGTGCGCTGTCACATATAATAGTCTTTATACGTGTTCCTAATCAATAGTGGGGTGGAAAACCTGCAACTGCCTCCTCTGGCCAACCAAACAGGCAAAACTTCTGATCCTTCAAGGGAAAATTTCAAGCATGGCAGAAAAAAACAGAAATGAGGATGAGGATACCAGATCATAGTCCACAATTTCACCTTGATGTCGGCCTTAGCATTCTAGTTAGCTTCTCTAAGCAACGTTCTGTAGAAATTAGCATTTTGTGTGATTAGGTCTCACAATGTTATGTGTTGAAAAGATTAAGACTCTTAATTTTATGGTTTACCTCACATGAACTATGTACATTTGCATGTCTTGCATGAAGGCAGGGTTGGGTAGTACCGTAGTACATGTAATCGGGATTATTTACGAAATAAAAAGTAACTATAATCAGCCCAGATTACATTTGAAAAAATGTGTAATTGAATAATAAAAATCGTCAAGGATTACTTTGTTACATTTTCATGATAACCAATGTTGTATTCAACTGGCAAAAGGCAACTTTTTTGCTTAAATGTATCATTCTGAAGTAAATACTGATTGCACAGTGTAATGGCCGTAAAAGAATGACATCATCTGCATATAGGCTGGTTCCCTGTAAACCTCACTTTCACTAATGCTTGGAATTCATGAAAGGTTAAGTTCTTTCCAATTTAACTCATAAGAATAAAGGGTTTCTTGGACAACCTCGCGAAAGTAATATTTGCTTTTACTTGCTTTTAAATGATGACTTATGGATAGCAGAGTTTTAATCCCTTTTATTTACACTGAGAATGAAAGATGAACATTTTGAGTAAGTGCTCCTCTTGCATGAGGAGTAAAGTCCTCCGTGTGGCCTTTGAGCAGCAATAAAAGCATACACACAAAAAAAGCAGAACCCCACGCATCACATCCTCATATCTAAATGACTAAATAAGTTGATTGCCAGTGTCTCCCAGAACGGCGTGTATCACCATCCCCAAAACAACATGACCATTGCAATGTAACAGCAACACACATACCAGACCTTTACTGTGTGGTCGCAGTTTGGTTTGGTTCAGGCACTAAAACTGGTTAGGTTAAGGAAAACATTGTGATTGGTTACTTCTGAAATTTACGTTACTGCACATGGGACATCCTTTAAGTGACTGACTCCTTACATCACCTGTCAGGCCAGGAATGTTGTTTTGGACATAATCCTAGTGCCAATATGGACAGGGGTAAGGAGTTATACCTTGTTTTTATGTTTCTTCTTTCATTTAAAAGTAATCTTAACTAAACCTGTGTGGAGGCCAGTAAGGATTTCTCACATTTCATGAAATCATACTACGCACTCACTGACACTGTAAAATTCTCCAAGGTGCAGAGGCACAAAAAGGCTTTGATCATTCTATTGAGGCTCACAATTAAAACCTAATTGTGTTCAGAAAGCCATTCAGAAGAGCTCAGAGTAGGCAGATCCAGCAGGTTGAAATGAGGTTATTATGCAAAACATAGAAGACAAAGGGAGGCTATTTACAGTTCATTAATGTGCTAATTTTCTTAGTAACTGTCTAATAATTTATGTAGCCGAAGAATGTGGATACTTAGACCTCTCTGCTCACTTTTACTGTTTGTAACCTGGCCTGACTGTATATGGCCCTCACACTCTTCCAGGGGAGTTATTGATTCCGTGTCTCTCTCATTGGCATGCACAGGCACGATAATAAGTAAATCCATCTTCTGTCAGACGCTGCTGAAGGGAATGTAGTCCTGAGGGGAAGAGGGCAACATATTCAGGTCCAATTTTCTCATCCTTTGTTAAGCATTACCATCGTATTGTTTTCTCTTATACAGTCCCAACATGCCGAACTGAGCCGCACCAATGCATGAAGTGAAAAGAGGACTCAGACACATTTGGGATACTCACAAGCAGAGAGAATCCAATAATAGAATAAATTCATCCGTGGTGGGTTAATTAACGTGTGCTGTTGGGGTGGAACAAAGCTAGTTGATGGGACACAAACACTCAAACAGAAACATAAGTGCACTTAAAGAGAAATATACACCCAAGCTAATGTACTGTCCCTCATAAGCATACACAAGACATGAAAAAGACAGGCCAGGCAACAGAGCTAACCATGGATATGTTCGAATTTGTACATTATACATGCCATGTTGAAATTTCTACAATATGTGTCATGTCATGTTCACATTACTTGTATATGAGCTGACTTTCATGTCATGACTTTGACCACTGTTTGATACTGCGCTTGAACATTTCTAGCTGTGTTTGTGATGACAAAACAGAATATTTTTGATGAGACGTCAGAACATTTCCAGCCATGTTTGTGTCAACAAAACTGGTTGTTTTTAATGAGACGTCAGAACATTTTCCAGCCATTTTTGTTGCAACGAAACCAAATAATTTTGACGAGACATTGGGACATGTACTCTGTGTTTGAGGCAATGAAAACAGCCATTTTTAAGCCAGAAACATGATCTTTTTCCAAACCCTAACCATGTGTTTTTTGTGCCTTAACCTAACTAGACCATGAGCACGCCATTATACATAAAATTGAACCTAAAGAAACATTAGAAGTTGCAACATAAAGAAATCTATCCATTTAGTTTCATCACAACCGTGGTTTGCAGAAATGTACACTGGCAACATAAATGTTGCCAGTGTACATTTGTACATTTGTACATTACATGAACAAATTTGTTCTGGTGTTTGGGTGGTTCAGGACCAAAATACAGACATACTGTATGATGCATTTCAGTAGAAATTAGCCTAATTCTTCAAATCCATAGGCCCCTACCTGAATTTCATATGGGGCTTTTTTGAAGCATGTTAGCATACATGTCAACTGTCCACTTGGCCTCAGAGACCCCGATAAAAGGAAGCCCTCGACATTTCATTCTTTGCTGATTGGGGCTATTCTCACTGTTCAACAGTAGATGTCCCAGCATGGGGCCTGTTTCAAACTGAAATAATGGGCCGTGGACTGTCAGAGTGCCCCATGGCAGTTGTCATCCTCAGAGGCAGGACTGGCATGCACGGTTCCTTTTCAAATATTGGATCAGGCTGAAAACCACTCGTGGGTTCTTCAGGGGGCAACTGCAGAAATAGAACAAGAAATCTGAAATGTCACTGCCTCTCCTCATCTGTCCTATAGCACCACTCTGTGTTATATGACTTTTTCAGTGGCATTTTGTCTCTATAAGAATGGGGCTGGCTGACACAATTGAATGAAAGGAAAGGAAGGACCCATCTGCAAAGGTCACATCCTGATAATGAGAGCCGGGTGGCCTTTTTCATATCTGCATTTTAAATGTATGATTTATGATGTGTGATATGATAAAATATAATTAGTGTCCGTCACGGTGAAATGACCTGAAGTCTGATTTTTAACACTGGAGAACTATACTAAAATATGTATTTATTTTTTAATTTCCTAGGTGATGCACTGCATATTTGGTGGAAAGTACCTTTTAAATAGCAGAGTGAGCAGGAGTGAATACCTTTTCTGGTAACATGAACATTGTTCCCAACACATGCTTTCAAATTCAACATTTGTCAGCAAGATCTTCTACTCATTTACATTCCAGTGTGCAAAGAAAAGGTCAAAAAAGAAACCTGTCTGGATTAATAATGCTGCTGCCAACTATTTGTAGGACATAATATTAATCAAGGATATCATGATGGATGTATTCTTTATGCACAAGCAAGTCCTTAAAGCCCGGATACATAATAAGAAAGAAAATGTATGTGTCCTCTTGTCTAACCCCTTTAAGAGCTATTACAGGCACTATTATCTTTAATAAAAACTTAATTATGTGTATTAATGGTGTATTTAGAATGATATAAAATCTCTCATTTTGATAACATATCTCAGTGACTGCTGTCCACACTGCAGTGATTTTTTTTGTATTCTTCAGGGATGAATCCTAAGATTTATGTCAGGTGAACCCTTGACTTTTCCTGCCATTGTCATCTCAGGCCATTTCTACATTTCTGTCAATATCATCCATTATCCATTTCCTACTACCTTTGCTGGATTCCAATGAAATCAGCAGAACAAATGTTGGCAATGTACACTTCTGCATTGTCCCGACATCTAATAAAAAATATCCAGTGGTTTTGCGTTTACAATGGTGAAACACTATCTGAAACAGTGGTCTCTTGCGTGGCAGCCATCTTTGAGCTGCCATGCCAATGCCATCCTATCACCATCCTGACGATAAATTCAACTCATATAGATGAAATCTGAACTTCATATGACATGTATTGTAAAAATGTTGACATGATACGTGTGAAATGTAAAGTTTTTCATATCCATGGTTTGCAGAAACATACAGTGCACACAAAAGAGATAGTACATCCTGGAAAAGTCGCCAGTCCATCACATGGCATATAAATATCTTATCAAAATCTATTCAATCAATGACAATAACTCAACTTTTTGATTTTCTTTTTCTTTTTTTTGTTGGTACAGTTTTATCTATGTAATGTTGCTTCAATAGAAATACCTTTGAAGAGCCCAGTTGTCAGAATAACATGTTGGCAGTTAACGTCCCTGGAAACCACTGATACGTTCAAATTTGTACCTGCCATAGGCTCATACCATATTGATACTTCAACAAAACATATCATATCATGTTCACATTACATATTTTTGAGTGAACTTTCATATCTGGAGATGGAGGGGATGGTGGTGGAGTCACAGGTGATGAGGCTGACAAGCCAGTGCCCGCAGTTTTAGACAGAGTTTTTGGCGGCAAAACAGGTATTTTAACCTAAAACATAACCCTTGTTGTGGGTTTTGTGCCATTACCTAACCAGAGCATATGCACAGCGTTGTCATCTGACAATTTAACCATAAATAAATGTAAAGTTGCAACATAAAGAAATATAACGTTTGTAAAGTGTATCAGTTCAGTCATGTATAGTCAACATAATTGTGGCGACTAGTTGGCTTTAAGACTGGATGTATTATGTGCTATCAGTTGATGCTGACCTTTTTGGTTTGTGTCCTCAGTACTGAAGCAGTAGGACCCATTGTCACGGGTTACATATGTCTATGAACCATATGCAGTTCTGCCAAAGAATGATTTTCCCCTCCGAATTTTCCTGATTGACAGCAACTAGATAAGGTAAAATGATCCAGTTGAAAATACAGCTCCATTGAATCATCTGCAAGGACACAACAACCTATCGGTCATTAATTGAGGGCTATAAATGTGGTTTTATGTCCCTTTTAATATAAAAAAGTCCTATTGTGTGAATTCACTATCAGCATACGACTCCATTTTTGTCAAAAACAGAAATGTAAAATCAGCTGCTGACTGGAGGAGACACTTTTCTTTGCTGTATTATGGAGATGAATGCTCACTGATGCAGAGGAAACACCTGCCAAGGAAAACACGGACACATGCACACAGTTGCAAATTTTTCTCCTGTGAATCCACACGCACACAGACACTCAGATTCACACACACACATGCTCAGATGGACTGAAGTGTGAAGCAGAGAAAGCAGAGTGTGAGCATCCGTCAATCCTACTCCATCGCTGAGCTTCAAAGCCCGATCAGCAGGACGTGAGGAGAAAGAGAACTACCGGCTGCAGCATCATTTGGTATTATCCTCCACAGCTGTCTGATGCAGCCGGGGAAGCCGCAGACATTTGGTCTGTTTGATGTGATCTCACACTATAGCATCACATTACACTAAATCTAATATATGTCTCCGAGCTGACTGGAAACAATCACTTTTAACTCTGTATTGCAGAAGATTTTGTATTAGAGATTGTGCATTATTGTTTATGAATCATGCATGGTTTTCTTCCTGTGTTTATTTCTATTAATTCAAGTAATTCATATTTAATTCAAGTAAAAAAAAAAGTAACATACTGCTTTCCACATGAAAGATGGGGGTGTTACTCTGTGATCTGTGAGGGGTGAAACACAGGCCAAGTCATGAGAAGCATGAGGATAATATCAAAACGTTTCTGATGCATAAACATTTGACTGTGGGCTAATTAAACGGATGAAACAGGCTGCGCTCTGTTGTTTCAAGCTTTTGCAGCTTGAATGTTAATCACTGATAGAAAGACAGAATCTGCCTGAAGCTTCAGAAAATATCTGACAGTTTAATTTAGTGTAATGTTACACAAAGTCATTAAGAGGATGTCTTTATCTGATGTGCCTCACTGTTTAATTCTTTTTGCTCTGTCAACTGATCAGCCTTTATTTAAAGCTCAAGGACTTGTGGAGGATAAGACACTAATTTACAGAGTCCTGGTTGATACCTTGAGTACAGGATGTTTTCAATGTATTTCATATCCTGTATAACATATTATAATATAAGTTGTCCTTGATTCAGAATCATTGAGTCTTCAGTCATTACAGCAAAATGTTACACCAAATTTAGTTCATAGATTGGAAATGGTCACATTCAGAGGATTTAGTCACATCAGCAAAGTCAGTCGTTGTGGAGGTTTTGATCCTTGGAGGACTTTGATGAGTAATTTTATGCCTTCGATCAACAAGAAACTGTGTTGCAACCGCGACATCTGAGGGGCTGTGTGTTGTGTTGCAGTGTTCTTAAAGGTGCAATATGTAAGAATTGAATGGGGGGCAGCATATCACCAGAGTAATTGATAACTGTAGCTGCCGTTTGCTAGTTAGCTCAGTTAGCCGTGCAGCTAGCCGTCTGGACTGGGAGCTTGGAGTGGCATTATGAGAAAGGACATTAGCTGGTTAACATGCTTTCTTCAGTAGATGTCACTTCAACACAATACACAGATGTCAAAACTCTTTTTCTTCACATTCTGTCAATGACTTTGTTATTTTTTTCTATTTTGTAAAGTAAAATTCTTACATATTTCACCTTTAAATGTTTTTTCTGCAGATGAGCTTGTTAACTAGTTTCCTCACTTAGCTAGTAATGTGATGAGAGAACTAGTTAGCTTCTGTTACATGCAATTTAAACCAAAATGACATACAGATGTATCAATCATGTTCATCATATTTTCTGTTTGTGACTCTTATCTTTGGTGCGAGGCAGTCATGTCTGTGATGTTCTGCACTGCACATCACAGAAAACTACAATCAGTCACCCAGGGCAGCTGATATGTTCCTTCATTTTTTGTGGTGGATGAAGTCTGAATTCCTATAAATGGCAAAAACGTTTTGTCAACTCAGCAATCGCTATTTTATGTTCACCCTTAAATTTTTTAATAAATTGGAAAGACATTCTTCACTTCTTCTTGTGAAACAGACACGACTAATGAAAATGTTTTGAATAGTAAATATGCATACAAGTACAAGATGGTCAGGAATTGAATACATGTTGAATCACTGCCATATAACAGACCTTTATTGATGTGAACATGTTGTACATTATTACTTTTAGACACACACTGAATCAAATCCTTTACCTTTGCCCTTTGTGCTGAGCTCTACAGAATCCCTTTAGCCTTTTGCTATTAAATGGAGCTGTTGCTCCAAGCGACTTTTACATTCCTTTCAGTCAATATTTATTTTGAAAATCATTATCAATCCCATTTTCCTGATTTACTTCTGAGAAGAGGCGTAAGAAGAAAATATCCTCAGGCGTCTTCTGTTGAAGCGAGATATTATGTAACATGAAATGTCTTTTGTGGCCGTGGAGAATGGAAGAGATGAATGATGTCAGAGAGCAGAGGTGTTTCCAAACCTCCATTCACTGGAGTAAAAAGCTATACAACATTAAAACCCACACAAACCAACACAGGAGAGCTGATAAGACTCAGCAGCAGACACATTCCTGCAGAGAGTGTTTCCACAGGTAATGAGACACGAGAGGATGAGATCACATTTAGTCGTCCCAGGTTGTAGTCAAAAATAACGTCAATGTGTTTTTTAAATGTATCATTAATAGTTATTCTTATTATTAAAAGTAGCTAACATCAACATGCTCACAGTGCAGACATGCTGATGTTTAGTCTGTATTACATTTACATGTTCGCCATCTTAGTTAGCATATTAGTATGCTAGCATTTGCTAATTTTGCAGTGAACACAAATTGCTGAGGCCGATATCAAGGTAATTTATTTGTCATTATACAAAAAGTGAAAGTTGTAGTCCCTTCATGCAAAACAAACATAGAACAAATGTAAAAATAAATACATAAAAATAGAATAAGAAGAAATAACAGAAGAATTACCGCCTCGCAGTTGTATGCCTCTGCGGACCATTCAAGTTGCTGTTCCTGAGCTATGGTGCTGAATAATGGCCAGAACAATTTTGCATTATGATGTGACATTGAAGTTGACCTTTGGCCTTTTGGATATAAAATGTCATAATTTCATCATTTTATCCTGCTAGACATTGATTCAAAATGTTGCCATAATTATCACATGAATTGTCATAATTATCACATGAATTGTTGATTAATGGCCAAAAATGTTTTTTTTTTTACCTTTGACTACCACATTCCAATCAGTATATCCTTGAATCCAAGTGGACATTTGTGCGAAATTTGAAGACATTTTCTCAGAGACTACTTAAACTATTATGTTGACAAGAATGGGATGGATACAGAAAGTAAAATACGTATATACACGTATACACCTAGAAAATAATTCTGTAGTAACAGCAGCAACAAGATGTTGATAATATGAATATCATCCTCACATTTTTAGCATTTAGGAAAGACTTTCCATCGGCTGTGTTTGAGTCCTGGGCTCCATCAGCTCAGAACACGGTCCGCACACAGAGTGCAACAGCTTGATCCGGTGGATGTGGTGGAGACAGGTCTCTGTGAAGATCTGGGCACAACAGCGATCCAAAGCCAGGAGCAGCTGGCCAAATTCTGACCATTTAATGGCACTAGAAGAAAAGTCACATCATAATAAAGTTATTACAATTAGTTTTATCAGAGGGGAACATGAATGCCTGAACCAAACTTCATGACAATCCATCCAGTAGTTCTGAAGACATTTCTTTCAAAACCACAAATTCGAGCCTCAAGGTGACACTGGAGGAAAAGTTTGAGGATCACTGAAGTCAGCAGGATTCATCCTCTGGGAACCATGAATATCTGAACCAAATTTCAATGTTAATCCATCGTGTACTTGTTTAGATATCTCATTCTGGACCAGAGTGGTCCACTGACCGACCGATGAAGTTTGCCATCCCTGGAACCATGCCTCTACAATCACATTAGCTCAAGGTGTTGGAGGACAACTTGGAATCATTTTGAATCTGGGTTTCATCCTCTACACACATACACATTCTCTATCCTCTGTCTCCTCATATGAACCCTCTTAGTCAGTATAAGATGACATCATACCTTGACATTTAGTTATTCCCCTGTAGTTCTTAAATATCAGGAAGATCTTTAATATATTTTCTACTTTATTGCATTCTTTTATATCCCTCATTGCCTTTTCATTCTTATTTCCGAGTATCTTTAGATCTTTTCTTTGTGAACTGACGTCTCTATTCTTTGCCGCTGAAGCGAGTCTTTTCTCCCTCAGGGATCCATAAACCTTATTTTATCTTATCTTCTTTCTCCAGGGAAAGTTGACTGAGCATGAATTCTTTCTATCACTAATGTGACCAGACTCAGTCACAATTGAATGAATGCATGCTGCAGTCTGTTGAACACTGACTGAACAGCTCCACCGGAGCAGTTTGGTCTGACAGAATAGTTCCTGAGAGAGATTACTGTTTCTCAAATTTTAATTTTCTTATTTCAAACTTTTGATCCTAATTATTACATCATTATTGTACATCTCAATATATGGTTAACTTTTTCAGATACTTAGCATTTAACTGCTGGTTTTATTGCACTTTGTAACTCTGTTTGGAAAAGTTCTAAACAATTAAAGTTTCCTTAATTTGATGTCTGTCATTTTCATATCATGCACACACAGTACCCAACCCTCATAGGTTTACAAGACACCAACAGTGCAGTTGCAGCTGTCAACATTTCATTACAGTTTATTTCATTACAAAATTACAGCTTAGTTTGCAGCTCAGTCTTGAACAATATATTCTGCCTTTTCTCCCGAGCTTGGCAAACAAAATCTGCTTCAAAAAAAGGTTCCATTTCTGAAGCACAACTCAATTGTTTCATAGTCATCCAGCCAAAAGAAATTAGCATATATATAGGACATTCCACTCAAAAGTACATCTCTTATGTCCCCGTAGGCAGGACAGCAAAACAAAAAATGAACCTCATTCTCAGTTTCACCAAGCTCACGCACAAAAAAGTCTGTTCTCCTCTGGAGTAGCATTAAACCTGCCAGTCTCCAGGATAATGGTTCCTGAAAGTGACTGATCACATAGGGATCTTTGTCTTATGTAAATTATACTCACATAAGGCTCTACACAGTCGTTATTCTTTATGAGACAATAAGTTTGTAAGTGTTACTTGTACCAAATATCAATGGAACATTTTCTCTATACACAAGAAACACACAACAGAGGACATTCTGCACCGATACGGTGACGTGTTCAGAGACGAACTGGGCACACTTAAGGGAGTGACTGTGAAGCTCCATGTTGATCCTGATGCAGCACCACGTTTCTTCAAGCCCAGAGTGGTTCCCTATGCAATGAAAAGCAAAGTGGAGGAAGAGCTGGAACGCTTACAGGTGCTTGGCATCATTGAGCCTGTCCAGTTGTCAAGGTGGGCAGCACCCATCGTTCCTGTTTTGAAGCCCGATGGAGCCGCAAGGATATGTGGTGACTGTAAAGTTACCGTGAATCAGGTCTCAAAGCTAGAGGAGTACCCGTTGCCACAGGTGGATGACCTGTTCGCAACGCTGGCTGGAGGTAAGCTGTTCATGAAGCTTGATATGAGCCATGCTTACCAGCAGCTTCTTCTAGAGGAGAAATCAAAAGAATTTGTCATGATAAATACACACAAAGGATTATTCAAGTACAATTTGCTAGTGTTTGGAGTGGAATCCAGTCCCGCCATTTCCCAAAGGACAAGGCACACACTCTTGCATGGGATTCCACAGGTAGCTGTGTATTTAGATGACATTTGGCTACTGAGGCGAGGCACATTGAAAACTTAGAGCAGGTGCTTAAGAGACTCTCAGATGCAGGGCTGCATCTGAAGTGTGAAGTGTGTGTTCATGGCACCAAGTGTGACCTATCTGCGACATAAAATCACTGCAGAGGGGCCCCGCCCAGTGGAGGACAAAGTGAGGGCTATCAAGGAAGCCCCAAGCCTTAAGAACGTCACTGAACTCCACTCATTTCAGGGTATGGTGAATTATTATGGGAAGTTCCTGCAGGACCTCTCAAAGGTGTTAGCACCACTGTACAAGCTGCTGCACAATGACACAAAGTGGCAGTGGGGTACAGAGCAGGAGAAAACGTTTAAGGATGTGAAAGAACTTCTTCATTCAGCAAAACTAGCTAGTTCAATACGATCCAGATAAAGAGAAACCTATTGGATTTGCCTCGCGGACGCTGACAGCTGCAGAGAAAGGTTACTCACAGTTAGACAAAGAAGGTCTAGCCATTGTTTTTGCAGTAAAGCGGTTTCACCAGTACTTATATGGCAGTGTTTTCAAAATCCACACCGACCATAAACCACTGATGAGTCTGTTCAGTGAAACGCGCTGCATTCCGCCGCTAGCGTCAGCCAGAATCCAACGTTGGGCACTCATCTTGTCAGCCTACCAGTAAACCATAGAGTACAGAGCTGGAAAAGACAACGCAAACGCTGATGCATTGAGTCGCCTGCCATTGCCGGAGATGCCTGTCTCAACATATGTGCCTCCAGAGACTGTCTTTTCGATAGAAACATTGTCAGAGACACCTGAAAAGGCAGCCCAGGTGAAGCAGTGGACAGAGAGAGACCCAATACTGTCCAAAGAAAAGACTTACCCGCTACAGGACTGGCCCAGTGTTGTTGTCAGTGAGGAACTGAAACCATATGTCAAACGCAAGAGAGAACTCAGCCTGCAGGATGGCTGCATTTTCTGGGGTTCAAGGGTAGTTATACCACCCCCAGGTCACTCACAGATCATGGAAGAACTACAGGAGACTCATCCAGGAGTGTCACAAATGAAGAGCCTGGCAAGGTCCTACGTCTGGTGGCCAAGAATGGATTTAGACCTAGAGAACAAGGTAAAGGCATGCACATGTAGTGGTATGAGGCATCACTGCCATATCAAACTTAGTTTTGCTGCACCACCGCCCCTCTGGCTTATTAGCCAATCGTTGCTCAGACAGAGGGGATAAAAGTAGGCCGTGTTCCTCCTGACCTCTCGCTTCCTGCCTCTTCGGCCCGTCCACTTCCGGGTCGTGGTACTCGCCGCTAGCATCTGAGCACAGGTAGGCGCACGTTGCCATGCTGTTTGTGTACATTAGTCCGTGTTTCATGTAAATCAAACTGTGATTCTTTAATAGATCCGGCGTCTCCACTGCGGTCAAGGCGATCATTTGGCGTGTTTACCGCTGCCGACCAGAGCATTGGTGAGTTACGACGTACTTCTGTTTATTGCTGCAGCCAGGTGCTAAGCTCCCCTTCCGCTCCTCTCCCTCTAACAGTCTGCTGGTCGTGTGCTGCATGGTGGCTGTCTTCCCCCGCTGTGTGTGATTCTCTTCACCCCTCTCCCTCTTTGGATGGGACGCCAATACACCCGGACTGATAACCGGAGTTATGGATGCTAAAGCTAATTAAGCTAAGTAAGCGCTGCTGCTCAATCACGGCTACTTGGCCACTGCTACGTCACTACTGCTGCTTCGCTGCTGTTCTGCCACTGTGCTGTTGCTGCTGCTGCTTTGCTGCCGCTGCTCCGACGGCTTGGTTTGGGTCCGGTCGGCCACCTTTGGTCAGCCTGCTTCCTGCTACTGACTCTGCGTACTGCTGCTACTTGTGGTGCTGCTTTGGTGTGTGTGTGTGTGTGCGTGTGTGTGTTTGTGTGCGTGTGATTTAAAGGCAATCTGCCAAGGTTTGGTGTTATTGTTTATTTGTTTATATTCTGTTTAATGGTTGAATTTCTTTTGGTTCTTAGTAGTTTGGGTGTTTATTGTTTTTGTTGGGGTAATTTGTTTATTTTGCGAGTTTATTGTAATTAAAGTTTTTCTTGTTTGGGAGGGGAATTTCCCAGCACCTGCTTGAGCCCTCCTTTATTTGTGTTAAACCCAATTAAGTATGGTTAATCATTGAGTTGATCTCTGGCCAGAGACTCTCGATTTCTTGTCTTGTTTGGTTGGTTGATTTATGATTAATCCAATTCAATACTTTTCAGTTTAATAATTGATCATCTATAGTTTGTTGGTATATATTATGAAATATTGTTTGGTTTTCTTTGTGGGCCCTCCTAATCGTGTTCCTCCTCTTTCCCTAGTGCTGAAGGCCGACGGTGTTGGTGGTGGTGGTTCCCCTGGGTGGTGGTGATCCCTTGTGTGCTGTGTGATCCCTGTTCAAGATTTTCTTTGTTGCACGTCACATTTTTGCGGTGTGAGTGGGGTGTTCTCCTTTTTCTTTTGGATGTCACCTCCCCTGTCACAACCCCTCCTCCAGCCGGTAAGCCTCAGCCTGTATCCACCCCCTTTTCTCCAGTTGGGCTCCCTTCTCCTTTTTTTCTGTTTACATTGCCAAACCTTGTGTTTTTTTTTAACAATAAAATTTTGTATATGTGATCATTGAACTCCGTCTCCTGCCCTCCCTGAGTGAACGAACCTGAGTGTCCTTTTTTTGTAGGTAATAATTGACCTTTAGTATGGGTCCTTGGGCCCTAACCCAAGGTGGCGTTGTTGGTATTTGGTACATAACATAGTAATAACCCTTGTGTTGCCACAAACTTGGTGTTGTTGGCAGGACAAACTCAGTGGAGGTGGAGATGTGTGTTCCATGTTTTCTTTCTTTCTGTCCTTTGATTTTCAGATTGCCTTTTGTGTGTGAATGAATAGCAGCTTAAGTCGAACCAGCGGTGAGTCCATTGTGTTCTTTTGGTAGTCGTGGCTCTAGTGTTCGGTTTAGCCGTAACTGTATAGTAATGGAGGGAGAGCTACAAGAGTTGAGGGATTTGGTGGCACAGTTGAGGGCAGAGAATGATAGATTGCAGCAGGAACAGGCTGTGGCTGTGCCTGGTCCTAGTGCTGCACCTTCCATTCCTGCTGAACCTCTTCCAGCACCGTCCACTTCTACTGCTCCTGTAACAGAGCGACTGGTCCTTGTACCCCGAGATAGGAAGTGCCCAGTGTTTAGGGGTAGATCAGGTATAGGGCTAGAGGAGTGGATTGAGGAAGCTCAGGCTTGCATGAGGGCTCGCCACCTGTCCACATATGATCAAGCGTTCTTTCTTTTTGACCATTTAGAGAGAGAGAGGCGCGTGAAGAAATAAAATATCGCTTGACCGCTGACAGAGGTGACCCAGCTAAAATTATTGTGGTTTTGCGAGAGTTGTATGGTTGCGCCGACTCGTACGTTGCCTTACAGGAGGCGTTTTTCTCGAGGCGACAACAAGATGGGGAGACTCTCCAAGAATTCTCCCTCGCGTTAATGAGTTTGATGTCTGCGGTGAAACAAAGCGCTCCAAGCGAGATGCCAAATGCAGATGTGTTGCTGCGCGATCAGTTTATCGAAAACGTCATTGATGGTTCCCTCCGTCGAGAATTAAAACAATTAGTACGCAGGCAGCCTACGTCTCTCTGCTGGATGCTAGGGCAGAGGCAATTAGGTGGGAGCGAGAGGGATTGCCGGGGGGGTGCGGGGCAAAGCCATTCAGTTCCTTCATTGATGGGCTTGCAGTGTGGTGTCCAGACTGCTCCTTCCGTGGCTAGTCCACCCCAGGCTTCGGAGCTGCAGGAGGTGAAACAAATGCTGAAGCTCCAACAGGAACAGCTTAACCATCTCACAGACACTCTTGCTCAGCTGCAAATCAATCAGCAGCGTAATCTTTCTTCTTACCGTGGCCCGGTCATCTGCCGGCGATGTCAGCAGCCTGGCCACTTCGCCAGGGAGTGTAGAGGAGAGCGTGTCCCTCCTCAACCTTCAGTGACTGCTTCTTCTCGGCCAGCCTCTCGGCGGGATCCAGCTCAGCATTCGGGAAACTAGCGCCCGTCGAACTGCAGAGCCTAAGTTCGAGGGGAGCTGCTACTGGCTCACCTGTCACGTTGGGGGATGGGAGAGAGGCTAAGCTAATCAGCGCTTGTCCACACATGGACGTGGTTATGGGGGGAGTAACAGTTCCTTGCTTAGTGGACACTGGGTCCATGGTGTCCACTATCAGAGAAAGCTTATTCCGGCAACACTTCGCGACTTGGGACCAAGATAAACTTCAGTCTTGCCATTGGCTTCAGCTTCAAGCAGCCAATGGATTGCCCATCCCATACCTCGGCTACTTGGAACTTGAAGTCGAGCTTTGTGTGATAGGACTTTGCCAGGGTGTGGGCTACTGGTGGTCAAGGACCCTCCAGCTGATGCTTCTCTTCCTGCCCCGGGTGTCTTGGGGATGAACATTTTACGAAGATGCTACAGCACCTTGTTTGGGCAACATGGCTCTGCCCTGTTTAATCTGCCCACCGTCACTGAAGCACCAAAGTCTGTGGTGCGGGCATTGCAGAGATGCCATCAAGCCTCTCTGACTTCCTCTTCTGATGTCATTAGCAAGGTTAAGCTGCGAGGCAAGAAAGCTTGCCTTATCTTTGGTGGCACTATGCAGTTTGTTCCAACCACCTGTTCTGCCCAGTACTCTGGGACTATCATGCTCTTTGAGCCCTCGGATCGGGGCCTTCCTGCTGGACTGCTTGCATCCCCAGCACTGGTTCGAGATGAGGGAGGTACTGTGTACATACCTGTTGTAAATGTGGGAACTGCTGATGTGTTGCTTTACCCTCGTACAGAGGTTGGTGCTTTGCGTGAGGTCTGTGTGGTGAGCTTACCTTCTGGTGTTAAGGAGGTTCCATCTTACCTGGCCACCGTTGCATCCCAGACTGTGGTTCCCACGCTGCAAGACCAAATAGATGCGGTTGACCTATCTGTTTTGTCAGCTGACAAACAGAAGGAAGCCCGACTTCTTCTTTGGAAATATGCTTCTGTCTTTTCCTCCCACGACAACGACCTGGGGTGCACCAACCTGATAGCGCATGAAATCCCGCTTCTGGACGACACTCCCATATGTCAGCGCTATAGGCGTATTCCGCCATCGGAATACGAAGTGGTCAAGGAGGACATTAACCAGCTGCTTGGTGCATAGGTCATCAGGGAAAGCTGCAGTCCGTTTGCCTCACCGATTGTGTTAGTTAAGAAGAAGGATGGTAGCCTGCGCTTGTGCATAGACTACCGGCAGCTTAACAACAGGACCTGAAAAGACGCATTTCCTCTTCCTCGGATCCGCTGGATGCACTCACGGGAGCCTGCTGGTTTTCCACTATGGATTTAGCCAGCTGGTACAATCAAGTCCCGGTGGCAGATGCCGACCGACCCAAGACAGCGTTTTGCACTCCTTTCGGACTCTTCGAATGGAACCGTATGCCCTTCGGGTTGTGTAATGCACCCAGGACTTTCCAGCGACTCATGCAGCAGGTTTTTGGAGATCAACAATGTCAGTCGTTGCTTTTGTACCTGGATGACATCGTGGTCTTCTCCTCCACCTTTCAACAACATCTTGAGAGGCTGGAAGTGGTGCTGCAGCGGTTATAACATGAAGGTCTGAAGGCGAAGTTGTCAAAGTGTTCCTTCTTTCAGCAAGAGGTGCGTTATTTGGGCCACATCATTTCGACCGAAGGTGTTTCCACCGATCCAAGCAAGGTTGAGGTGGTAGCCAACTGGCAGCCCCCCACCACCATCTTGGCGCTGTGGTCCTTTCTTGGGTTCGCAAGTTACTATCGGCGCTTTGTGGAGGGCTTTGCCAAGTTGGCTGCCCCTCTACATGGCCTTGTAGCTGAACTTGTGGGGTCCAAGTCCAGACGGTCTGAACAACAAATGGTGGAAAAATGGACAGGGGAACATCAGCGGAGCTTTGAGGCCTTAAAATCTAAGCTTACCACCACACCCGTGCTGGCATATGCTGACTTTTCCCTTCCTTTTATTTTGGAAGTCGACGCAAGCCATGGAGGCCTGGGTGCAGTGCTCTCCCAAGAGCGAGAAGGAAAGGTGCGGGCCATAGCCTTCGCCAGCTGAAGTTTAAGGCCGACTGAACGCAACGCCGCCAATTATAGCTCCATGAAGCTCGAGTTTCTGGCCTTAAAATGGGCTATGGCGGATAAATTTTGCGAATACTTGCTTGGCCACAAATGCATTGTCTTCACAGACAATAACCCGCTCAGCCACCTGACATCGGCTAAGCTTGGAGCCCTGGAGCAGCATTAGGCAGCCCAACTTGCGTCATTTAATTTTGAGATCCGTTACCGTTCTGGCAAAAGTAACACGAATGCGGGTGCTCTGTCTCGCTTGCATCCTCCCAGAACCATAGATCTTGAGACGATTGTCTCCGGCACATCGTTTCCTCAGCCCTTGAAACAGGTTCTCCAGGACAATTGGCCTAGAGCCTGTCAGGCTGCTGTTCAGGCCCTGCCTCAGCATCTGCCGGCAGACATTGGAGAACTTCAGGGAGCTGATCCTGTGACCCAGGAAGTCCTTGTGTTTTGGCAGCAGAAACGATACCCGAATCATGACGAACGTAAGCAGTTATCTCCATCAGCCTTGGTGCTTCTCAAGCAGTGGGAGCGATTGATTGAGCAGGCCAGAGTGGTGTACCGGCAAGCCTCTCGCTCCGACGGGGGAGAAGTAGTTCTCCAGGTGCTCTTGCCAGCCGCTCTGAGGGACAAAGTCCTCATGGAGGTCCATCAAAATCACGGCCACCAGGGGGTGGGCAGAACTTTGGAATTGCTCTGGCAGCGGTGCTATTGGCCGGGGATGTTGTCTGATGCGAAGCGTTGGTGTCAAACGTGTGAGCGGTGCCAAGTGGCTAAGGACTCCCGGCCACCAGCTCATAGCTTTATGGGACATCTGCTTGCTTCAGAGCCTAACGAAATCCTGGCAATGGATTTCACCCTGCTTGAACCCACCCATAACAGGCTGGAGAACGTCCTGGTGCTGACGGATGTTTTTAGCAAATACACCCTTGCCATCCCCACTCGTGACCAGTGCGCCTCTGCTGTGGCACAAGTGCTTGTCACGGACTGGTTTTCGAAGTTTGGTGTTCCAGCCCGCATTCATTCCAATCAGGGTCGCATCTTCGAAAGTGTACTCATTCAGCAGCTGTGCGGTCTCTACACCATCGAGAAATCCCGCACCACACCGCACCATCCGGCAGGTAACGGTCAGTGCGAGCGTTTCAATCGCACTCTTCATGACTTGCTGCGCACTTTGCCTCCCTCTAGAAAGCGTGGCTGGAACTCCTGTCTACCTCAGATACTGTACGCTTATAACACCACACCACACCAATCCACTGGGGAATCCCCATTTTTCCTCATTTGGTCGTGAAGCAAGGCTCCCTGTTGATTTCTTGTTGGGAAGAGTGCAGGATCCTGTGGACGGGACGGTGAATGACTGGGTCCGGGAGCATCAGACCCGGTTACACGTGGCGTTTGAAGGCGTCCGGGGGAGGCTGAAGGAGGCAGCTCAACGCCAGAAGGAAAACCATGACCAGTCTGTCCGGTCAGAACCACTGGTGGTGGACCAGTCAGTGTTTTTAAAGGAGTTTGGTTGGAAGGGTTGTCATAAGATCCAAGACAGATGGAATCCTGTGGTGCATCGGGTGATCAAAGCTCCCCCTGGCAATGGTGCGGTGTATACAGTTGCACCAGAGGACGACCCTGCCAAGGTCAAACGGGTACATCGAACACTGCTTAAGCCATAGTTGGGATGGCTGCTTCAGGCGACAACCACGCTCCTCTTCCCATCTCACTTGGCCGGCCAGCAGCGCCTGCGAGCTCATCTGATGACGAGGACTTGATGGCTGTGGTAAGAGACACCATCCTCCCCCCCGCTGGTCATGCTGCTGGAGAAGTCCAACCGGCTCTTGAATCGGCGACACCCGTTGCCTCGACAGCCCCATTGCCCCCTGCTCTTTCAGCTCCTTCAGCCTCTCCCTCTTCTGGGAGTAGCGACACCACTGCGCTACATACAGTACCCTTACCCTCAGCACTTCCTGCCCACTCGATGGCACGACCTCCTACTGTCAGGGCCGCTCCCTTGGCAGTCCCTCCCCCAGGGAATGATGAAGCTGTCAGGCGACGGACGACCCGATCTACAGCGGGTCAACATTCAAACCTTCATCACTTACCCAGGCCTGCCAATGAGGTGGCTCAGGAGGGGCCTTCAGCCGTTCAGTCAAGTGCTGTGTCTGCTTTCTTTAGACCATGGTCTTAGAGTCGAGATCTTTTAAGCGCATCGTCGGGTCGACGATGAAAATGGGGGGGTGGATTGTAGTGGTATGAGGCATCACTGCCATATCAAACTTAGTTTTGCTGCACCACCGCCCCTCTGGCTTATTAGCCAATCGTTGCTCAGACAGAGGGGATAAAAGTAGGCCGTGTTCCTCCTCCTGACCTCTCGCTTCCTGCCTCTTCAGCCCGTCCACTTCCGGGTTGTGGTACTCGCCGCTAGCATCTGAGCACAGGTAGGTGCACGTTGCCATGCTGTTTGTATACATTAGTCCGTGTTTCATGTAAATCAAACTGTGATTCTTTAATAGATCCGGCGTCTCCACTGCGGTCAAGGCGATCATTTGGCATGTTTACCGCTGCCGACCAGAGCATTGGTGAGTTACGACATACTTCTGTTTATTGCTGTAGCCAGGTGCTAAGCTCCCCTTCCGCTCCTCTCCCTCTAACAGTCTGCTGGTCGTGTGCTGCATGGTGGCTGTCTTCCCCCGCTGTGTGTGATTCTCTTCACCCCTCTCCCTCTTTGGATGGGACGCCAATACACCCGGACTGATAACCGGAGTTATGGATGCTAAAGCTAATTAAGCTAAGTAAGTGCTGCTGCTCAATCACGGCTACTTGGCCACTGCTACGTCACTACCGCTGCTTCGCCGCTGTTCTGCCACTGTGCTGTTGCTGCTGCTGCTTTGCTGCCGCTGCTCCGACGGCTTGGTTTGGGTCCGGTCGGCCGCCTTTGGTCAGCCTGCTTCCTGCTGCTGACTCTGCGTACCGCTGCTACGTGTGGTGCTGCTTTGGTGTGTGTGTGTGTGTGTGTGTGTGTGTGTGGGTGTGCTTTAAAGGCAATCTGCCAAGGTTTGGTGTTATTGTTTATTTGTTTATCTTCTGTTTAATGGTTGAATTTCTTTTGGTAATTTCTTAGTAGTTTGGGTGTTTATTGTTTTTGTTGGGGTAATTTGTTTATTTTGCGAGTTTATTGTAATTAAAGTTTTTCTTGTTTGGGAGGGGAATTTCCCAGCACCTGCTTGAGCCCTCCTTTATTTGTGTTAAACCCAATTAAGTATGGTTAATCATTGAGTTGATCTCTGGCCAGACACTCTCGCTTTCTTGTCTTGTTTGGTTGGTTGATTTATGATTAATCCAATTCAATACTTTTCAGTTTAATAATTGATCATCTATAGTTTGTTGGTATATATTATGAAATATTGTTTGGTTTTCTTTGTGGGCCCTCCTAATCGTGTTTCTCCTCTTTCCCTAGTGCTGAAGGCCGACGGTGTTGGTGGTGGTGGTTCCCCTGGGTGGTGGTGATCCCTTGTGTGCTGTGTGATCCCTGTTCAAGATTTTCTTTGTTGCACGTCACATTTTTGCGGTGTGAGTGGGGTGTTCTCCTTTTTCTTTTGGATGTCACCTCCCCTGTCACAACCCCTCCTCCAGCCGGTAAGCCTCAGCCTGTATCCCCCCCCTTTTCTCCAGTTGGGCTCCCTTCTCCTTTTTTTCTGTTTACATTGCCAAACCTTGTGGTTTTTTTTAACAATAAAATTTTGTATATGTGATCATTGAACTCCGTCTCCTGCCCTCCCTGAGTGAACGAACCTGAGTGTCCATTTTTTGTAGGTAATAACTGACCTTTAGTACGGGTCCTTGGGCCCTAACCCAAGGTGGCGTTGTTGGTATTTGGTACATAACATAGTAATAACCCTTGTGTTGCCACACACACAATGTCAGTCAAATCAACACGTCGCCACCAGCCCCTTTGCATCCATGGGAGTGGCCAGACCACCCCTGGTCAAGGCTACATCTGGACTTTGCTGGCCCGTTTATGGGGCAGATGTTTCTCATAATGGTAGATGCGCACTCCAAGCTGATAGATGCTCACATCATGAACAACATAACAGCCCCCTCAACCATAGACAAGCTCAGACAAGTGTTTGCAATACACGGGTTGCCTGACACAGTGGTCAAGGATAATGGTCCGACGTTCACCAGCGAGCTGTTTGGTGAGTTCACGGAACAGAATGGCATCAGTCACATTCGTACAGCTCCTTTCCACCCAGCCTCAAATGGATTGGCGGAGCGAGCTGTCCAGATGATGAAGGAGGGTCTGAAGCGGATGAAAGGTGACTCTCTCAGTACCAGACTTTCACGTTTCCTGTTTAAATACCACCTTATGCCACAGACCACTACTGCATGTACTCCAGCAGAGATGTTGATGGGGCGTAGGCCTAAGTCAAAGTTGGACCTGCTGCGTCCAGACACTAAGGCCGCTGTGCTGAGAAATCAGGAAAAGCAGAAGGAGTGTCACGATCAACATGCACGACGGAGACAGCTGAAACCAGGTGACAATGTCTATGTGAAGAATTTCAGCAATAGCTCTAATCAGCAATGGCTGCCTGGGGTTATCCTGACGCAGAGAGGTCTGCTCTCCTATGTTGTCGAACTGACTGATGGATGAATGTTCCGCAGACATCAGGACCACGTACGCCTGCATCATAATGCAGGCCCAGAGATCATCAACACCTCAGACTTGCCCTTGGTGAGCCAGGCTACTGTGGGAGCATCACCAGAAGAAAAGTCACTTGAGAAAGTGTCTGTGCCCCCTGGAGAGGATGGATAATTGATCATGAACACACAGACCTCTCTTGTGGCTCCTGTACCAGAACCACCCAAAACACCTACACTAGCTGTGCCAACTACAGCACCGGAGATGCACAGGTCACAGCATGCTCAGAAGCCTCCAGACAGACTGACTGTTTAATTAATCAGTTTATGTGTTACAGGGAATATGCATATGCTAGGTTGTAAGTGTGTATGCCAAAGAGTAATTATTTGTTTTTGAAGAGGTACAATGAGTTAAGGTGTACGAAAGAAATAACACCACTTTAGTTAAAATTTTCCAGTTTATTTGCATTAGGAGAATTTTGGAATTTAGTGGAGGAGGAGTGTTGTAATGCTACAACAAGTCTATACATTTTCATACCACTAGTTGGAGCTCTTACATAGAGATATATAGTTTTGCACCTCCTCCTTCTAAGATGTGTACAAATCAGCATCTCCTGTTAGAAGAACTTGCTGTTCATGAGCTCTGTAATGTTACACTATTATTCTGAATATATCTTATATAAAGGCTACCACTCGGCACACCATCCTTTGTGGTCCTGGTTATTGTCCAAGTTACCACATAAACTATTATCATAAATAGTATAAAACCACTTTACACAGGAAAACGTTTCTTCTGTTTTTGCTGATGAACATTTTCTGCCAAAAATATCCACTTTAGCTCCTGGAAATATTTGGACATGTCATCATAGCCTCAGCATTTGAACAGTTATTTACATGAAAGTGAAGAAATTAGCAGAACTGCTTGATGGGACCATGAGTGTCAGGTAAAATGACCTGTAGGTTATTTATGATAATATTGAAATGCAGCTCAATACCAGATGGAAAATCAGTGTTGGTGTTTCTGTAGCACCTGTAGACATACCCAAATGCGATGTCACAGTGTACTGACCAAACTCAGATGCACATTCCTACATCAGATTAAAGGTGAGAAGCTGCTGTTGAGTGTTGCATGTAGAGAAACTGAATGATGGACTTCACTTACTGCTCCTTCCCCTTTATCCTGAAATAGTTGCTCTATCTCTAATATCCTCTAAGTGTTAATAATTTGTAAACAAATGTGGATTTTAAACTTGGTCGGGGTCATTCCAGTGCAGCTCTGTCTTGCTGTGTTAATGGTCTGAACCCTGAAACTTTCTGTAAAAGACACATCCAGAATGTCAAAGCCTGGTCTGCCTGGTGGGGAAGTGTTTCAGCACTTAGATGAAATAGATTAAAGTCATACAGTATTATAAGTCATTACAATAGAGCCCTTTTTTGCCAGCTGTAGGAACATATCTGTCCATCGCCTCTGCATTACCAGAGGCCCTGTTGTTCTTGTTAACCCTTTTCATCTGGATGAAGAAGATTTACAGGAAGGAGGCGTCTTCCAGGCTGACCATCTTATCTCCTGGCAGAGAGGATAGTGTTCTCCTGGACCATAAAGACTTCAAATGAGGACAGTTTTAATTAATTTACAACCCAAAGCCTGTGGATGAACTTTCTCTCCCATTTCTGAACTCTCTTTCCCCTCTGAACAGATAAACTCTTCCCACAGGTCATGTTGAGTCCTGTGCCAGTTCACCAGGAGGGACGAACGAACTGGTCATCAGAATGTGTTAATACAATGTCTTTACATTTGCAGATTAAGTAACACGCCTGATCACTTTCTACCTATTTCTCTCTCTGTCTCTATGACTTCTGATCCACAAACACTCACAGAGTGGACATCGGACACCTTCTGACGTGTTGTTCTATGCTGTTACTCTGTCTTCTATTATTTACGACATGCCTGGTATCCTTATCTGGTCACATTCCATTCAAATGGCCTCTGTATTCTTCCAGATTTCAGACCATTTCTAATTAACCATTAAGTCAGTATCTCACAATCTTATTTCTAACACATTAAGAAACAGTAAGAGAAGTTCATGAAACTGATCTTTTTCCCGTTTCTCTACGATTAAGATTGACTGAGATCAAGTTTAATGTTTAATCTGTACTGTGTTCGGTGGAACCACAGCACCTCCTGATGGTGAGTCCTGATACAGTTGGACGAGAAATATTCTGTTTAATATGTTCATGGTTATAACCAGTAAATGACTCTGATATGTCTTTGTTTTAACAAGTATTAAGCTGAATATGTATAATTAATGTTTAATCACGTCATAATCCTTTTCATGATAGACAAAGTACATCTATTGAGCCATGGTGAGAATCTGTGAGAAGGTGAAGTACTGTTTTGTAACGTTTAAATCTTGGAGACAAAAGCCGGTAAGCCCCGCCTAGACACGCCTCGATTTGCAAATAATAAAACGGAGAGATCACGTCTCTCGAGTAGGTTTTTCGTTCAGTTTTAAAAGTAGTTTTTAGTTTTCAGTTTTTTTTGTTTAAGTTTTGTTTTAAAGTTTCTTTTGTAACTTATTTTGAAGCTCTTTACTTTACTTTGAAACACGCTCCAAGACAGCGATCTCAACAGAAGTGCTCACGCGTTGATTTTTCTCACTTTATATTTTTCGCAGTATTGATTAGCTTCTTTTATTAAGTTTGTACCAGAACAAAGTTCTGTTTTAATTTGTTTTATACCGTTAAGTATCGTAACCTGCTTTTGAAGAAGTGAACTTAATTTAGATTACCTTACATTAACTAACAACGGAAGATCCGCCTGATCAACGTATCGTCCTCAGTTATTTTATTCAAGAAGTTAAATTTAGTTTACAAAGTCAGAGCCTGAGAACCACTCGAAGAAACGAAGAAGAACATCCTTATCACAATCATCATCACGACACTACAGCAACTTGCTGTGTCCGAGACCGTGCAAGCGGTTCTCCAACGAAAGACAGACTCTTTAACAAGCCCCCAGCGCTCGCTAGCGGTATCATCCCGCTGGGCATTGAGCCAAGATCTGCACCGGATCGGTACGGGACCAGCTGCCCTCTTCCTAAGACAACGGACCGAGGTGCCCAACCGACTGATACCGGACGAGCTGACCCCCGGCCATTGGACCGGGACTGCCAGCTGGAGCCGCAAATCACCCGAGGGAATCTGCTGCCGCGGACTCCGCAGCTCTGCTAAGAAAGTAGGCTCTCCATCACTCACAACAGCTGGATTCACACATGATACATGAGATGGTGTATATGGCTCTGATTCTGATCTTGTAGCTTAAGAGAAATTAGTTTAGGGTCTCGTTAGTATTAAAATTACTACCGTAATATTTAAATGCTTCAACCTAACTCATGATCTCACCATCAGCCTATATTCCACTAATAACCCATTACTTAGTTATTTCACTTTTCCTGTTACCTGTTGTTATTCATTTAAATTGCCATTTCATTTATTTAACCTGAATTATTTAGTCAATAAACATATTTAACCGTATGTCGTTGTCTGTGCAGGTTTGTTTTTAATGTGGAGAACCGATGGATATGTGTAGAATTCACTACCTCATTTATGAGATTGAATAAATTGATCTGAAATTGATTAGAATTGATACAAGTTAAACTTGTCCAGTCGAATTTGATTAATTACCTCCGGATTATTCAAATAGACAAAATAACGGAGGTGGTGCCCCATTAACGAGTGTTTTATTAATCCAGTGATTAATAAATTACATTTATTATTAGTGTATCTCCTACACAGCCTTTTTAAAAGCCCAAACATTTCCGTACATTTATCATATGGGAGAAATTTACACTTTATCTTGCCAATTAATTAAAAAAAATAATGCATCTATTCATGCTGAAAAATGCTGAGCCAGCATCCTACAGACAGGGTTTAATCAAATTATAGGACAGACTCTAAATCAGAAGAATGAAGAACGGTATGTGGTTTATCTCTGGACTGCTATAATGTCTGTATTTTTACTTCCACAGAAAAAAGAAAAACCCAGTGAAATGGCACAATCAGCACACACACACACACACACACACACACACACACACGCTGACTTTCAAAAAATCTAAACTTTCCACCTTTATCAGAGCAAATGAGATCAAGCCCTCTGCGCTCTGTACTTGGCTTCAATCTGACCTCCACAGTGTGATATTTCTCCAGACACTCAAGAGTGTATTTCTCATTAACACCAGTGACATTTGGACTTTTTGGGGTTAGCTGCTCTTTCATGGCACAGACTCTATCAATAAATGATGAGCGGGGATGAGCTTTGCATCGAGGGCCAGATTGAGATAAATGAACTTGGTCCTCAACTCAGGATGTAGCAGCATGAGAACGTAACCTTAATGAAGCTTATATTTACGCTTGCTTTTCAGGTAGTCAGGTGTACATCTATCTGGCAAAACAGAAAAAAGAATATTTAGGTGAGGTGATGAAATAAAAGATCAATATCACTCTCATGTTGGTGGGTTAAGTACATAGCTGAGGCTACTGTAGGAGCTTATTTGTGTATCTTAGCATTCAGATGGGAAACAGTGGAAACCAGCCCAGTCGCCGGAATAAAATGTTGGCATTTTATGTTCTGAAAATGACATAAACATCTATAGTACGTGTCATAGCACGTTCACATTACATGTGTATGAACTGACTTTCATGTCAGGAGGTGGAGAAGGAAAGCAAGAGACCCATGTTCCAGATGGCATTTCAACATTTGGTAGCATGAAACCATCGGATATTTTTGATTATAATGTTGGGACATTTTCCCTCCGTGTTAGTGGCAACAAAACCTGGTAAGCCAAAACATGATCTTTTCCTTAACCTAGTGAAGTGATTTTTGTGCCTAAACCTAACCACACCACAGCATTGTCACAAAATTAAATTTAAAATTGAGCCTGAAGAAATGTAAAGTTGCTAAAGAAAGAAATGTGAAGTTTCAACATGTTCGTGGTTTGCAGAACATTTATTCTGGCAATTGGATTGGCCCATTGGGAACCCAAGATTTGGATTTACCTGGCTGCTTTTAATAAGTGGATTCAAATCCTTTGAAACACAAATATATATATGATAAAGTCCTGAGGTGGACCAGATCTGGTAGCCAGAACACAGGTGCCTATGACATAGCAATATCTCAGCCAAATCTATGACTTTAGCTGACCCTATTCTGGCCCGGATCCCTGGCAAATTGTCACTGGCACCCAAGCACCAAAAACAATTTTGCAAGGTGGGTTGAAACCACTCAAACCAGATCTGATCCTGGCTGTTTTCCGTGTTTAAGCTAAGCTGTCAAGTAATAAAAACGTAGAAAGCTTTGCCTAAACAGATTCAATAAAGGGTTCTAAAGGACTCACATTTGATCACATTCCTGGTGGACACAGTTTTACTAGACTTCACCATGGCGCTCAAAACCCGCTGAAGGTGAAATATAGTATTCATGAGAAAAACAAAGCCCTCTATTAGATGACACTTTGGAACCAGGAAAGGCATAAACAAAAGCTGCAGACACGGTGACAAATAGCCTCCTTTAGCTTCAGCAGATCTTATCTGAAAGGATGAGATCTCATCTTCCCGCTTCTTTTATCGATGATCAACCTCATTCTCCTGAAGTCGGGCTCTCTGCCGCCGGGCAGCAAAAACACGACAAACACAATCTGAGCGTCTCAGGGGAATTTGAGTGAAGATCCAGCATGATATTAAAGGTCATCTCATTTTGCTCTGATTAACTCACTCCCTTGTCTTTTATACTCTCACAAGGCAATAAATCTTTTCCTCCTGCTTTCCTGTAAGTTCTTTCTCATACACTCTCTGATACAGTTTTAATCAATCTTCCGTCTTGTGAGTGTAATGGTCGGATGTGTCTGAATTGCTTTTCCCCCCTTTGGAAAATGTAAAGGTGATAGTATATCACCTCTCTCGTTCCCAACAGTGAAACAGAATTAGTTTAAGTCCAAATCCTGAGCATCTGTACGGAGGGAATCCCTCTCACAGCTCCAGTGCAATCAGTCCTGGCTGTGAGTTCACCACCTCCACTCCATTACGCTTAATGATTGCCTCCTGATATCCATCTTGTCGAGAGGCTTCTCACAATGTAAGAATGCATTTGACTGTGCAATTTGTACCCAGAAGTCAATGCAAATCAAAGTAGTCCCTCGGACAAAAATCAATAGCATTTTGAAGGCTGTGCTTTAGTTTGTGGTAAATTATGGTTCATTTGATAGTCTTCGTCTTCAGAGGCGGGCAGGGAAATTCCTACATGCAGTTCACAATTTATGCATTACACATTTTTAGCCCTTTACAGCTTTACAATTCCAGTCTGATCTCACGTAACAACAGTCTCAGCACTGCATTCAAACTCAAACAGCTGCCACATCAACTGAGCTGTAGCACTGACAACATAAACAACTGCTGTAATTTGACTGTAAAACTGATAAAAGGTACGAGGAGAGCACAACACTGAACAATTCTTTAACTTTCTGGTTTAACAAAAGCTGTAAAATGTACAGTAGGTCAGAAAGCTTTCTTGACCCTTCAGACATCATAACAGGATTTGGAATCATGTCTCAAAGTTACAGATTAAAAATAATAACTTTACAATAATATACATCTTGATCCAACAGAAATGTTGGTTTGGTTCCGAGTTTTTCTGGCATGTAATATATCTTCTTTTACTTTGTGTTTACAAGAAAATGACAGCACACTGGCATGTATTTCAGTGTACTTTGGTCTTTTATATTTCTAATATATGCTAATATATGAGGAAGCCTCACAGCATGCTGTGGGGCAGGAGACCCATGGAACCAACCTTGTTTTTTAGAAATTGTTGTTGCAGTGTTGATATACCGAAGAATTACATTAGAACATATGTTTTCAAGAAATCTTTTTAATCATAATGTAAAAAAGTTTGAATGAATGATCATGCAAAGTTGGGTTTCTGTTACCTAAATAAAAAAAAACATGGTACTAAAGATGCTAACTCCGGTGTCAGCACTTTGTATGCCCACCATCCACCATGACTGAGAAACCTTATAGACTTTGACTTAGACTTCACTTTATTGATCCCGTTGGGATGACTCCCTCAGGGAAATTGAATTTCCAGCAGCATACAGTTCACAATAAACTCTTAGCTAAAAATAGAAAATAAAGATAGGAATAGAACAAAATACAATAGAATACAATAAAAATAAAATAAAATAAAATAAAATAGGATAAATAAAATAAAATAAATATAAATGTAGAGGACTGTATATGTGTTATTGTACAGAAATTATTGCACGAAAGTAAGAATGTCCATGTATGTATGTGAATAAATAGGTAAATAGATAAATAAGTTATTGCACAGTGACACAATATTGCAGTATTGCTGGCTATCTATTTCCTCCTCCCCCCAAGTGAGGAGTTGTACAGCCTGATGGCATGAGGGACAAAGGAGTTCTTAAGTCTGTTGGTCCTACACTTGGGAAGGAGCAGTCTTTCACTGAACAGGCTCCGCTGGTCGCTGATGACGGTGTGCAGAGGGTGGCTGGTATTGTCCATAATATCCAGCAGTTTTTCCAGTGTCCTCCTCTCTGCCACCGTCACCAGAGGGTCGAGCTTCATGCCGACCACAGAGCCGGCCCGCCTGATCAGTTTATCCAGTCTGGATGTGTCCTTCTTGGATGTGCTGCCCCCCCAGCACACCACAGTGTAAAAGAGGACACTGGCAACCACAGACTGGTAAAACATCCACAGCAGTTTGCTGCAGATGTTGAAAGACCGCAGTCTCCTTAGGAAGTACAGCCTGCTTTGCGTCTTCCCATACAGGTGGCTGGTGTGTGTTGTCCAGTCCAGTTTATTATCCAGCCACAGCCCAAGGTATTTGTATGAGTCCACAGCCTCCACCTCAGGTCCCTCTAGCAGGACTGGTCGCGGTTTTGGTCTAGACCTCCTAAAGTCAATGACCAGTTCCTTCGTCTTAGAGGTGTTGAGCTGTAGGTGGTTGGTGCGACACCAGACAGCAAAGTCCCCCACCAGACTCCGATACTCCTCCTCTCTGTCATCCCTGATGCATCCAACAATGGCTGTGTCATCGGCGTACTTTTGTATGTGACACAGCTCCGAGTTGTAGCAGAAGTCCGAGGTGTACAGGGTGAAGAGAATGGGGGCCAGCACTGTTCCCTGGGGGGCTCCAGTGCTGCTGACCACAGTGTCAGACGTGGTGTCCTTCAGCTTGACGTACTGTGGCCTGTCGGTGAGATAGTTGGAGATCCAGTCCACCAGGTAGGGGTCCACTCCCATCCTGTTCAGTTTGTTTTGAAGCATAGGGGGCTGGATGGTATTGAAGGCACTGGAGAAGTCCAAGAAGAGAATCCTCACTGTGCCGCTTCCCTTATCCAGATGGGAGTGGACTCGGTGTAGCAGGTAGAGGATGGCATCCTCCACACCAACACCTGGCTGGTATGCAAACTGCAGGCAGTCCTGGGCGTGTTGCACCTGGGGTCTGAGGAAACTGAGGAAGAGCCGCTCTAACGTCTTCATTAGATGTGAAGTGAGTGCCACCGGTCGGAAGTCATTCAGCTCCCTGGGCCGGTTCTTCTTCGGGACTGGAACGATGCAGGATGTCTTCCAGAGGGTGGGCACTCTCCCTAGCTGCAGGCTAAGGTTGAAGATCCGTTGTAGTGGTTCCCCCAGTTCTGTAGCGCAGGTCTTCAGTAGTCTTGGACATACCTTGTCCGGACCTGCTGCTTTCCTGGGCTGGAGCTTCCTCAGCTGTCCTCTGACCTGGTCTGTGGTAATGTGGGGCGGAGATTGTGTTGGGGTGGGGGGTGGGGGGTGGGGATGTTGTGGTGTCTGGGGGGGGGAGGGTGTTGTCGGAGGAAGGAGAGGTGGCTGCGGTGAGGGTGGGGGTGGGGGGACATGGGCTGGTTGAACCTGTTGAAAAAGTCATTCAGTTCATTTGCCCTCTCCATTGTCCCCCCTTCAGCTCTGGTCTTTGTGTTGTAACCTGTGATGGTCCTCACACCTTCCCAGACCTCCCTCATGTTGTTCTCCCTTAGCTTTTGTTCCACCTTTCTCCTGTAGCTGTCCTTAGCTTCCCTCACACAGTGTTTCACCTCCTGCTGTGCGGCCTTCATGGCCTCCATGTCTCTGCGCCTGAAGGCAGCCTTCTTCTTGTTGAGGACAGCTTTGACTTCCCGCGTTACCCATGGCTTGTTATTAGGGTAACAGCGGACAGTCTTGACAGGGGAGACCACGTCTGCCCAGAAGCTCAGGTAGTCCGTCAGACAGTGTGTTAACCCCTCTATGTCCTCATCATCCGGGTTGATCAGCACGTCCCAGGCCGTGGTGTTTAAACAGTCTCTCAGGGCACTTTCCATCTCAGGGGACCACCTCCTGATGGAGCGAGTTGTCACCGGCTGCTTTTGGACCAGGGGGGTGTACAGTGGCTGTAGGTGAACTAGGTTGTGATCAGACTTCCCTAGTGGGGGGAGGGGTGTGGCTCTGTATGCGTCACTCACATTAGCATACAGCAGATCAATTGTCCTGTTGTTTCTTGTAGGACAGTCTACAACCTGGCTAAAAACAGCCAAAGTAGAGTCCAAAGTTGCGTGGTTAAAGTCCCCAGAAATTATCATAAATGCCTCAGGGTGCTGTGTCTGCAGCCTTGCTGTGATGGAGTGGATCTTCTCACAGGCAGTGGCTGCTTGTTGTTGAATACTATAACAGTAAGTGCGAAAAATATATTTAATGTTTGCTGACATCATCTTATGAGGAAACTACCTGCACTAACTAAGGGGATTTTGGGTATAGTTACCCCTTACAGGCTGGACACACTGGCTGCTTGTTTAGTGTGTGGCTGCTGTCTTGCTGAGCTGCTGCTGCTCACTCACGTGTTTGTGTTAACATAGGCTGCGTTGCTGCTGCAGCGCGGCTCCTGCCTGCCCTATCTGTTTACATGGAGTTTGACTTGGATAATTATCAATAAATATGATGATGTGATTTCCCATTACCCTCTTTGAAAGAGCGAGAAAGCACAAGGGGGTACGAGAGGGAGGGAGAGAAAGTGAAAGAAAGAAACTGCCCCTCACCTGTTGTGTGTATTCTCTTCATGTCTGTGACATATTCTACAGATACAGACATTAAAACTGTAGTGAAACGCTGGCATGATGTGGATATGACTGTCTACAGGTCGTTTTCAGGTCTACTTTTGCTGAGAACTGCGTGTGTCGCAGTAGAAATTGGCGAGACTTCGAATCTCTAGGGTCCAGTTGTTCAGGTAATCTGATCAGATTTTGGTTATCGGATTGGATCAAATCTTGAGAATGGGTTGTTCAAAAGGGAAAGAAGGAATCTGAAATCAGATTAGATCACGGAATCCAATCCTAGTTTTAATATGGATCAAACCTTCAGTTTGTGTTGTTCAAAACGTTTCAGTGGGATTTGGATAACTTTGATCCAAAAAAACAGGATTATTCTGATCCCAACAGGGGGTAGGATTTCAAGGTGGATTTTAGGAAGAAAATGTAGTAAAACTTTAAAATTGGTCAAATAATACATTTGTATCATTTAGTGTATATACTTTTATTTATATTTTGCACTTGACTTGTTTAACCGTTACAGTGATAAAGTAGATAAAGTAGACATAGGCCACCAATTAAGCCTTTCAGTATAGTCAAGTAAAAATAAAATAAAAATAAAAATGATCTTGTCCCCATGAAACAATCCCCCAAACAGATTTCAATAACAAACAAAAATAATACATTAATTTTTTTCTGTCATTCATCACTGTATATTAATTTCAAAGAAACAATCATCAGAGATGAACCTGTCAAAAATAATTTTTAACAATTGCATCCCTTACTACAAGTCCAGTCAGTCCCTCATTCTGACCGAACGCCAGAGGTTGGTCTGGTTCTTCAGCAGGCTCAGGTGCATCATAAACATCATCACAGAGAGGGACATTGCGCCTGGTAGCGATGTTGTGCAGGACAATACACGCAAGTATTATGTTGCATGCTCCCTGTGGTTCCACTCGCAAGTAGTTAAGGCATGCAAAGCGTCTCTTCAGAACCCAATTTAAACGCTCAATTGCACATCTTGTTTTGCAATGAGCAGTGTTGAAGCGTGCCTGCGCAGGTGTGGTTGCTGCAAGAAAAGGAGCCATCAGCCATGGTAGGAGTGGATAGGCACTGTCTCCTAATATTATGCCATCCGGTTGGTTGGTTTGGAGCTCTATGTATAAAGCACTCTCTCTCAGGATACGTGCATCATGAACAGACCCAGGCCACTTCACGACACAGTTTGTGATGATGAGGTCAGCGTCGCCCACAAGTTGGGCGTGATGCTGCACCTCCCCTTTCGGTTGATGTACTCCCAATCCCTCTCATGAGGTGCTTGGATATGCACATGAGTGCAGTCAATAACCCCAATAGTATTGGGCATGTTCCCCAAAAGAAAAAACTTGTGCTTGGTCTGGGCAATCTGGTCATCCTTTGGAAGTGAAACAAACTGATTGACCAGGCTGGCCAATGCAATTGACACAGCTTTCACTACATCACTCACAGTTGATTTGTCCACTCCTATATTGTCACCAACAACTTGGTAGAAAGTCCCAGATGCATAGAAGCGCAGACCAATGAGGACCTGTTTTTCCACAGACTGTGACTCCTTCGGGTTCTCCGTTGAAGTTTTGGCCTGACAAGGTCTGCAATGTACTTAATATCAGCATTCCCAAAGCGAGCATACAGTTCTTCAGTGGTGTATTGCTCCAGTGGTTTTGCACGCTCAACATACACGCTTTGACAGTATCCTCTTCCACTAAAATGGTGGTAGCGATGGACAATACCTGCCATGTCAGTGCCTCTCTCTAAGTCCTCTGAGAAAGGCTGAATATAAGACGGCTGTCAATTACCCACCCACCCATTAGCTGACGTGCTTTGGCTTGTGTTCAATTAAATCAATCATGCCCAAGGCCTTTAAATACTATGTTCACTACAACAGATGAGGTGGAACCATGGTCTCAAAAGGACCTAATTTCACTGTTGCAGAAACCCATGCACTGCTGGAGGGTGTTAAGTGCCATTATGCCTCAATAGTAGGAAGCTCTGTTGTGGGTGGAATGGTGACTAACAAAAGAAAGAAAGACATTTGGGTTGAAATCACCCAGAATGTAAATGCAATGGGGTCTGGCCAGAAGAGGACCTTGGAGCAAGTGAAATTTAGATAGAATCTGAGGGCCAGAGCAACAAAGGACCTTGCTGAAGCAAAAAACACCCAAACAGGCAACCAGGGGCGGCTGTGGCTCAGTGGGTCCAGAAGGTCGCTGGTTCGAACCCCGGCTCCCCTGGGCGGAACTGAGCTACATGCCGAAGTATCCTTGAGCAAGATACTGAACCCCGAAATTGCTCCTGACGCGCAGTTGGCACCTTGTGTGGCAGCCTCTGCCGTCAGAGGACCCTGTGATGAGCTGGCGACTCGTCCAGGGATATACCCTGGCCTCCGCCCATATGAACACTGGATTTGGTCCCAGTAACCCCCGCAACCCCCCGAAAGGGGGATAAAGCGGTAACATCCCTGCGACCCTCACGGATAAAGCAGTCAAGAAAATGAACTGAACTGAACTGAAAATCAAAAAATTAACCACAAGTATCAACAGAATGTGATGTTGTTGAATGTTAACATCATGTCAAAGAAGTCTAAAATTAGCATGCTAACAAGCTAGCTCCCAGCATGGTTCCCCTACTACCTCTCGCCTGAAAACCTCCTCCTTCCTGTAGTCTGAATCTCGTGCTAGTGTTATAAAATACAACACACCCCTGGTGCTCCAACAGACTTGAGTCAGCTGATAGCACTGCTAGCTGCATTGCTAACTGAAATAATTAGTTATCAGCAGTTACTGGTTCCTCCAGTACAACTGCCACCTATCTATTAATCTTACATATTGCCCCTTTAAGACACAGCACATAATGATACAACAGCTTCACCGGAATAGAGTGGTGTAGGGATGACACATTTATGTAGGTTAAAGGAATAGTTCACTCTAGAACGAAATTCAGTCATTATCAACTCACCCTCATGCTGATGAGAAGTCCAGTGTAGTTTCTTATTCCTCAAAGTGCAGCTGGAGACCCGCGGGGGTACCCTCCTGCAGCAAAAATCCATATAACGGGCGTCAATGTGCCCGAGACGAAAAGGTCCATAAAACTACACAAAAACTTTGTAATATTCCTCCCTACTGCTCGTCCGCTGTAATCCAAGTGTCCTGAAGTGGCAACATCCAGAGTTTACTTGAAACGGCGTCATTTAGTACATTTCTATAGCCTAAACAGTCACTATACTATATTTGCCTGGAGGCACACTCCCGCGTGCATGCGAGTCTCCCTCACAGCGTTTGCACTACGGAAGCCGCGCCAGACAAGATCAACAGAACTCGCGATAGATACACACCGGTATTTACATCCTGCTGTGAGTTTCAAAGTTTCAAATCACTAGTACAGGCAGATCCCTCTTGTGTTTGTGTGTCGCTCGGTCGCTCACGAGAATAGTAAATAAAAATTTTTGATTATTGCAGAAAATAAGCTCTGTGGCCTTACAGAGTAGCTTCACCACATTGTCCCTGTCCAGTGAAAACCACTTATCTAAAAAAATAGCAACTTTTCATGAGCCAAGAAAAACAGATATGTTTTCAGCATTTGTCAGATGATTCGTTGGCTTTCTAAATCATTTGTTTGGCTTAAGAAATAGGAGAATTGTTTCTTCTCATAAAGGAGCACTCCCTTCAGTTTTATCGAAAACTTCAAAAACACCAAATTTGCAGTTAAGTGGTTTTCACTGGACAGTAATGAAAAGAGTAGACACAGCCACAGTATATAATAAAAATAAATAAATGTCTCTACCTCATGAAGTTAACATGCTGAAGGAGTCTGCTCTTCTGCTCGACCTGGTCAATTATGAAAGCTGCAAAAACTCTTTCTGTGTGCTCCTTATTTAATGTATTAATTTGAGAACTCCACCTGGTTCTGTTCTAAACTTGTCATTTTATGTATGACAAAAATGAAAAAAAACAAACTGTACTGTTATATATATATGTATATATATATATATATATATATATATATATATATATATATATATATATATATGTATATATATATATATGTACACACATATACATATATGTATATTTTTGACCTGACCATTTTAAGCGGCCCAATTGGCCCAGAGTCGTCTGGCCTTTCTGGCATTTGCCTAAATTCCAGATGACCAATTCAACACTGGGGATGATTGGAACTGGGTTACACTGACCCACAACATAAAATGGGAAACAGTAATCACCAACAATGACTTTTGCTTTTTTCTATTTCGTGAATTCCACAACTCACACTATTATAAAGTGCCCAGTTGTATCATCTAATGTAATGATAGCACTGCAGCAACAGTTAAAAAGTTTAAAGGTCCTATTCATAACAAAAGTAGATTTTTGAGTGTCATTCCCAACTTGTCAAATACTGACGCTTTGAGATCGTAGGTCGGTTTGGCCTCCATCCCAAAGTGTCAGTGTTTGACAAGTTGGGAATGAGACTCAAAAATCAACTTTTCTTACAAATAGGACCTTTTAATAATAATGATAAATGAAATCTAACATTTGATGGTCCTCAATTGTAGGTATTAGCTGATTTTTTTTTTCTCATTTTACATTATAGTACCTTGAATGTCTTTGGCCATTGGACTGTTGGCGGTATCCAAAGGAGACATTTACACAATGATCATCTTGGCTCTAATAAAATTATATATTTATTAAGTTATTATATAAATAAAAATGATAAATTATATAATATTAAGTTATTTTGACTGTTCTGATGTTTTATAGACCAAATGATTAATCTATTGATGGAAGAAATGTCAGAATTGAATAATTTTCAAAGTGCTGCTTTACCAGAGACACAAGTACATTCAGAAACAGAAAGAAATAGGAAGAGTGTTCATTTAATAAACTGATCACACCAACACACACATTATTTAGATCTACTTAATATAAACATTTACCTCTGACTTAATGAAAAACAATGTTCTTGATCATCATCACCAATAAAATTACAAGCACATGTTCACTTAAATAATACCACAAAACAGAGATGGTCTTTTGTAATGCAGCTTTATTCAGCAGGATAGTTTTCACTATCAAGCAATTTTACATTTTTCAACATCAATTGGAGCTGTGACTAAAATCACTACATCTCAAAGGCTTCATGTTTACTCATCCAATTATTTCTTGCTTTGCAAAGCACAAAGATATAGCTCAAACTATATCTTCAAAATCAAGAACAGACTCAGGCTTGATAGTATCGTCTCAATTTATCTTCGGCCACTTCATCTTGGGATGTTCCCGTACCCCCACACTTTCTATACCAAGTTAGAGAAGGGGGGAAAATAGAGAGGAATCAGTTAGTCAAATTATCAACAGAGGTCGATCAACAGAATCTTAAATGACAAATATTCCAATAATGTAATACTTTTGCAATATTTTTTTAAGCAAAAATGACAGAAATTCAATGATTCCAGCTTCTGAAATGTGTCGACTTGCTTCTTTACCCTCTGTTATATCATTGTGAATTTAAATGGGTTGCACAAAATAAGGTACTTGAAGACATCCACTTGGGATCTGGTTAATACTGATGCTTGCTATGTTTGATAGGTTTGAGGCATTTCACAAAATCTTTTTATTTCTTTTATTTGTCTGTTTGAAATCAACAGAAAATATTCAGCATTACTTACCTCATGCACTCGAACTCTAAAGGGACAAAAAGCGGAAAATGAGATAAATAAACATTAGAATATTATTGTCACATTTGAAAATATTTGCATTTAGAACATTAATGACACTCTCTTTACTTAGTTTACGTTTATTAGCTGAGATGCCAGGACAGAAAATGTACTTTTTTTTTGTTTGAGCCTCACATGTTTGACAATGTGCATCATGCATTGTATGACAATGCATGATGTTTCCTAAGAAAGGAAGTGATTTATCAGTTTTACCAGCAAAAGAAGAACAAACAAGGTATTTCAAAATTCACACACAATGGCTGATGGAACGGTTGGACTCAGGTCCAAGATGGTGGATCACCACTTGTTTCTTTGATAGGAGAGAACAAAGAAACAATGGTGGTTCTTGCATCATGTGCTCACTGATATCACACGTAGGTGTGACATGGTCCAGGCTGAAGGAGTGTGTGTGTGTGTGTGTGTGACACGATGGCAGGTTAGAGAAGATGGTTAGTTGCATGCAAAGACCCTGAGTCTGTGTGAAGCATAATTCAACTAACGTCAAATTAGCCATGTAGCAAAGAAAATTACCAATAACCTGACCTGAGATCACAATAACACCCAGACCGTGAACAAACACATAGATTGAATCCATGTGCATTACATCATCCAGAGTTAAACAGTCCTGTGCTTAGCCGCGCTATGCTATGCTGTATGCTATCTAGGCCCAGTTTAACGTTACCAGTCTTTGAAGAAAAGGTGCTGGTGGTTCCTTGGCTGATGAGCCAAGCAGGAGAGCGTTGTAATCCCAATGTTGAACAATGCTGTTCTTGCTGCACAAGGTCTGATGAAAGATGGTGGATGGAGGAAACTGGTCGCCCCTTTCCTTTGCAGGGATAGCAGCTTGGTGCTAACTTGCTTTGTGTTCCTTGATTGTGTAGTTAGCTGGTAAGCTTTGCGTTGCAGCTGCGCTAACTACGCTGGAATACTAGCAGGACCTCGCACCGCTGCTGTGAGGAGAAGTTCTTTGGACCTGCTGGAAATGCAGCTGGCAACTCTCAGCAGCTGTTAGGCCCAGAACAATCCAGGAGAAGAGAACTTGAGGGCAGGCAGCCCCGTAGGGAACGAGGTGGGGAAGAGAGAGAACAAAGGAAGGAGCTGGAGTTTTGACTGGTGAAAGGGGGGTCTGACAACCTGACCAATAGTAGCTCAAAACTGAATTTGCACCTAGTTGTGAAGACTGGGGAATTCTGGAAAACTGAGTTCAGTTCAGAGTCCATTTTGAAATCCACAATGAACGACTTCATCTGTGGGTCTGAACTTCTTCTTCTTATTCTTAAGTCTTGCAACATAACAGTACATTCTGAAATTAAATATAAGCTTAGTGACCATCTTGCAATGGCAGGCCTGTAAACATGTTCACGTTCCGACCCGTGACTACTCAGCAGTAATTACTACATTATCACAGGAGTACTCAGTACTCTGGCTTGGACCACATCCATCTTTGAACTCGCCTTCAGTTTATTCTCATGTATGCACCTCAGAAGTTAAATGACTGCATGTCACAGGGTTCAAATCAATTTCAAATCAGTTTTATTTATATAGTCCAAAATCACAATCACATTGCCTCAATGGGCTTTACAATCTGTACAGTGAACGACATCCTTTGTCCTTAGACCCTTGATTCGAGTGAGGAAAAACTTGCCATGCTGATTGGAAAGGAAACGCTTTTAATGGGGGGAAAAAAAGATGGAAGGAACCTCAGGAAGAGCCACAGAGGAGGGATCCCTCTCCCAGGACGGACAGACATGCAACAGATGTCGCATGTACAGAACAGAACAACAAAATCATAGTTTACAAGTTGCATTGACAGAATATCTGATACAAATTATAATATATGTAAAGTGTGTGGATCCAGGAGATGACTGAGCAGGCTGAGGCATCGTCAAGTGGTGCCCGAGCCACACGACCTCCTGTCCACCGTGGTGACCTGGAAGAGGGCAGGCCACACAAGATAATTAGCAGTAAAACAGAGAGGATCAGACTGAAGAGGCATCAAATTTTACAGAAATACAGATATAAGGAGATAGTGAAACAGAGGAGAGCAATGATCCAGCGGAGCCCAAGGTGTTACGATCCGGATCTGACAGTATGCTAGGCAGCAGGAGCCAGGAGAGGTAGATGGTCCCAGGGGCCCCATGGTCGATCAGAAGGGAGCCTGAATGAAAAGAGAGGAGGAGGAGAAGGTGGTGGAGGAGGAGGAGGAAGCTATAGAGAGTGAGCGACACAGCTTGCAGCTTGTGGGGACAGAAAACAAAAACAAAAGTTAGAGAAATGTGATTTAATCAGAATAAACAGATTGTTTCCTGTCGGCAGGACAATGTATATTCTAATACTATAGGTATCTCATTGAGACTGAAACCAACCCACTGAAGAAGCTAGCAATTGAAGACAAGGACTAATTAAAGGCTAAGTCAAAGAAGTGAGTTTTGAGTTTAGATTTAAAAGTGTCAATAGAGCCAGATTGTCTGATGTCAGCTGGGAGGTTATTCCAGAGGAAGGGGGCCCGATAGGAAAAAGCCCTGCAGCCAGCTGACATCTTCTTAACCCTGGGAACCGTCAGGAGCCGTGAATTTTGAGAGCGTAATGCACAAGTTGGAATATATGGTATAATGAGATCTGACATGTACGACGGGGCAATGCCGTGTACAGTTTTGTATGTCATTAGCAGCACCTTAAAGTCTGATCTTAAATGTATTGGGAGCCAGTGCAGTGAGGCTAGGATTGGTGTAATATGATCAAATTTTCTTCTACGTGTTAAGAGTCTAGCTGCAGCATTCTGAACCATCTGAAGACTTTTAGTGCTCTCATATGGAAGACCAGAAAATAAGGCATTGCCATAATCCAGCCTAGACGAAACAAAGGCATGAATAATTTGGGCATGTGAAGAGAAAAAACGTAAACGTTTCTCGTGATCACGAGAAAAGTTTCTCACAGCAATGCAATGTCCTCAAAATAGAAAAAGAAAATGCTAAATGCTAACAGCAAGCTACTGCTGTAGTTAACTTTTTAAGGTAGCTGCTGCTAAGTGCTAGACAGAGTTTTCACACATTCAGAGGGGAACTCAACATAAAGTAAACATTAAATGACCATACCTCTCAATCGGCAGATAATAGCTTTTATCCGGTCGATGTTGTCATGAGACCAACACCATCAGAAACTGTATGGTCACCGTCCTCCTCTTAACGACCGAACCATCAGTAGCACACGGATACAGCGAGCTCTGATCTCAGACCTGTATAAACGCCCGCTGATCACAAATCAGCTCTCACACAGCCTCAATCCCACCATCACTGTGTAGGAGATACACTACTAATAAATGTAATTTATTAATCACTTGCAATTAATAAAGCACTCGTAACATAGGGGCACCACCTCCGTTCTTTTATCTCTTTGACTAATCCGGAGGAAATTAATCAAATTCAACTAGACAAGGTTAACTTGAATCAATATCAATCAATTCTAATCAATTTCAGATCAATTTGTTCAATCTCATAAATGAAGCAGTGACTTCTACACACAGTTACCATGGGTTCTCCACATTACAACAAACCTCCACAGACAACGACATACGGTTAAATAAATTTAGAGTAAATAAATTTAGAGTAAATAAATTTAATGGCAAATTAAACAAATGATAAGATAACAGAAAGATGCTGAGTCTGTAATGATTAATGTAATGAGTTTATGAATGAAATATGTGCGGATGGTGAAATTACGGGTTGGGTAAAAGCCTTTAAATATTACGAGAATAATTTAACGCTAACGGAGCACTAACCAAATTTCTCCTAAGCTCAAAGAATCTAAATCACAGCTAAAGACACCAACTCATATTTCATGTGTGAAACCAGCAGGATTGATGATTAAGCCTACTCAGTTTGAAGCATTGTTTTGTGGAGTTAGCAGGCTGCGACTTTTGTCTCCAGCGGCCTTTCTGTCGCTCAACTGCAGGCTGGCAGTCTCGGTCCGATACCCGGCGGGATGACACAGCTTGTCCGGTACCCAGCGGGTGACTGTCTCGGTCCAATACCCAGCGGAATGGCAATGCTTGTGAGCGTTGGGGGCAGAGTCAGTTCGGCTTGGCAAAAGAGTCTTTCTTTCGTTGGAAACCGCTCACACGGTTTCTTAAACAGCCGGTAGCTGTAACGTCTTTATTAATGATGATGATCTTCTTCTGTCGCTTTGAGTGGTGGTTCTTAGGCTCTGACTGATAAAGTAATTTAACTTCTTCGCTAAAATAACTGAAGGATGCTTTGGTGGCCTATCGAGTTATCCTTAGTTACTTAACATGAGAGAATTTCAAATTAAAGTTCACTTCCTCATGAAGTCAGGTCACGATACTTAACTGGATAAAACAAATTAAAACAGAACTTTGTTCTGGTAGAAACTTAACAAAAGCTGAAGTACTTAAAAGAAATCGATCGATACTGTTGGGAATTGATGGTAGGGCAGGTGTGGTTATTAGAAATTAATAATTATTGATAATAATTATTAAAATTAAATCAATAAAAAATAATACAATTCATTTTCAAATCGTTAAAAACAGGGCACCACCCTTTTTTTTTTTTGTTAATTTTCTTTCTTTGAGATCCTCATTTGAGAAATACCAGTTTGCCTCGTATATATGTTTGTCTGTTTTCTTTATGGTTTGTTATTTACTTTGTGAATATATACCTGGAAAAAAAATGCAAGGTACAATATCGCAAAGAGAATGAAATGACTGATTATGTTTGTGAAGGTAAGAAGCTTTGCAATAAAGTATTTAAAAAAAAACAGGGCACCACCCTGGAATCAGGGACCAATAACCAGACCAAAATTAGTCTCAAAAGAAGGGTTCACTTTAAATGTAAATACTTGTAAAATATTTACAATTAAAGGAACAGTGAAGGAAATGAATCCGAGCACTGCCATCACAACCAATAAATACCACAAGATTTAGCACAAAATAATCACAGAAAACTGCTATAGACTTTATTATTGTTAGCAAATTGATTAAATCAGTAATACTTCCAATAAACAAAAATCAATCACCCAACTAAAGCAGCTAAACTAAACTAAGACAAAGTCAAGCACAAATAACAACAAGCATGGATGTGTGTGTGTGTGTGTGTGTGTGTGTCGGAGAGACAAAGAAAGAGGAGCCAAGATGGCGGTCATAGTCAAAGAAACAAGATGGCGGAGAGACAAAATGGCGGTCACGCCCTCTTGTAGGGTTACATCACGGAGTGGTCCGTCGAAAGCACTACAAAAACAGGGTTTTGGGGAACTCACGTTCGCTCGACTACAAAAATGGCCGAAACGTGACTTGGAGAAGTCACGCGTGGATACGAATTCAAAAATGATAATGATTTTGCTGACTCATGTGTCTAGAATTCCAAAAATGGTGGACGTGAATACGTCACCTAAAGGTAGTCAATTGAACGAACGCGCGAGATTTGAACAACTCGCTCCACAGAGTGGAGGGACTCAAATCAGCTTGTAATGAGCGAAAAGGAGAAACAAACAGCATGTTTTACAACGTAAAGCTAACAGCAATTAAAAGGGACACAGCGGTCCACAAACTCACAAACAAACAATGTAGCTCACAAGCATACAATACACGCTAACTTATAGTATCTGCCCAGACACTAATTAAGCCTCACTTGTAGTCAGTGCTTAATTTGTAAATCATAAGTTGCCGGAACGCAAAATACATATGACAGCGCAGGGATGACGAGACGGGCACAGGTCCCGGAACGCATACAGAAAACGGTGCTGACAACAACATGGAAATGCCCACTTACCATGCTGTGGAACTTACAAGCCTCAATTTCAAATAATATCCATGGTATAAATGTTATGACAGTAATTTACAATTATTTTAGGCTATACTCTGCACAGCACAGACAAATGCCCACATCACCACAGGTGGGACTTACAGTATACATGACCACTGCAACTGCTCTCGTTTTCGCTTGTCAAGGCTTTTTTTGTTTGCGTTGAAATAGTAACCTTTTGTTCCTCTCTGCTTGCTCCCCAGATGCGGCAAATTTCAAAAGTTTTTTTCTGTGTCAGAGGCGGGGTTTGATGACCCAGTAAGTTTTTCAGTACATCAACAGATCTCCGACTCTTTCAAATGATGTTAAATCTTAATAAACAACATGAAATTCTTGGGATTTGTTCTTTAAATTAATATATGAATATTATTATTTTATTGTATACATTTTTTTAAACCTTATTTTTATATTATTATTTTTTTCTATACGAGAGGTACCGGATCTGCCCAAACAAGTCCCGGAACACAGGCAGGCCAAAACCAAGAGGTGCCGGATCCTGTTCCGGCACAAATTAACCCATGCTTGTAGTCGTGTCTTCCCTAATCCAGCTCGCTTCCTCGGCGTGGATTAAAGGCAGTTGCAGCGTCCTGCATTGGCTGTTAAAACAGCGTAGTCGACGTGGGCAAGAAAACGGGCAAAAGCGGGCGTTTTCTGAGGAAAAATCCTCCTTCTGCAGGCGGTGAAAGTGGCTGGTTGCACAGCGTCTTTTCTGGATCCGGAGCGTGTTTGGTAAACACGGGGCAGTTTTGGCTCGTCCAGCGAGGTGTAATAGATATCTGTATGCTCCATTAGAGTAATAGTTGCGTAGGCAAAAGCTGATGCTTCCAGCAACACGTAACTCTGGGACTGCGATGACATGAGTCTGCAGCTGTATTTATTCTCCTCCTGTGGCGGCGGAACTGACACGTTCAGGTGCGCTCACAGAAATTGGGAGATGGGAGTTTCAAACCTGGGGGGCCTGTGACAAGCAGGCACCACCTACTGGACATTAAGGTCAGTGCACTTTCTTTTGTTTACCAGGCGTTGTTAGTGCAAGGAGGCAGCATTTAAGCGTTGAGCTACACGCAGGCCGATCTGATGTCAGAACCATGTAGACGGTCCCAACAATATGGTGAAAAATATAAAAGTAAGAAAAATTAACGCGTGAGCAACTCTCCTGAGAGTGCTGTCTTTTAGCGAAGAGCATGTAAAACAAAAGAATGTAAAAAGGAGAGTAACAACAAAGAGAGTGAGAGAGGGGAATGCCTCTCAGTTTGATTAACACTGATATCAGGCATGACTCAAAGGGGCAGGGCTGCCAGTGTGCACTTTAGAGAAGATTATAAGTCTAAAACTCACAGAAACTAACTAAAACTAAACATTTTTATTGTTTCAAGATCATGTTTCACCTTTCCCAGAATGTCACCATGGCTTAATGTGGACAGTTTTAAACACAAAACACATGAATCATTAAATCATTAACCTTCAAAAGAAAATTAATACTTGGTCAAAACATTCAAACACACCTGATTATAACGTAGAACTAATTACTTATACACTTCTTTTAATTCTAACCTAATACTTATTATAACAGGGAATACTTTAATTGACATTGACTGGTAACATACAAATGAGTTAGTAAAAGTCTTTTGAAACTTGTCCAAATAATACCAGGGCTCACCGCTAGAGGACACTGTGGCTCCATACACAGGACATTTTCACACATTAAATTTATCTCAGTCAATTTTCATCGCAGAGAAATGAGAGCAGAATCAGTTTTATTAACTTTTCTTCCTGGTTAATAATATGGTAAAATCCAGAAGATTAGGTTCTGGCTTAATAGTTATCCTAACTTTGTTAAAATCTGGAAGAGTGTTGAAAACTCTAAGGAATGCAAGGGAGTCAAAGTCATAACTCACTCTGGCTATCAGCCTAGGATTAGGTAAAGAAAGGGGGGAGTAAATTCACTCTGGGTATGTGTGTGTGTGTGTGTGTGTGTGTGTTTGTTAATTAGATAGGAGAGAACAAAATGATAGCAGTTTTTAGTCTCATTTACAAATACAAAGACATTCAATTACAACATATAATTGTCAAAAGGAAGTCCTCCGGTCCTCTGATGTTTCGCAAGCATAGATTCAATTGTGATCAACTGAACCTCGCTTGACCCTTAAAGGAAAGGTGTGACTGTCTCCGGAGGGGATCAGTGGTGAATTCAGTTTACAACTAAAAAGAGCCCCTAAAGATGAGCGCGATAGAAGAAGTGGTATCTGGGAAGTGTCCGATTTGACGGCTTTATTACAAAGGAAAATAAAGTTCTTCTTGCTAGATGGAGGAAGTCGAGACTACATGGCGCCTCCTGGTACAACAAAGTCAGCCTATGATGAAAGGAATGTTTGAAACCTTGCAGAGAACAAGGCCTCAATTTACATTTATGAGTAGAGGCGTGAAACACATTGAGATGTACTCCTACAACTATAGTAGCTAGAAATGTAAAACTGACCATAAATCAGCAACTCGGCGATGATTGATTGACAGGTGTTTTTTTCTTATTCTTGTTTGATGAACTACCTATCGGATCTTGGGTGGCCAATCAAATTTCAGGGGTGGCCCTGGCCACAGAGGCATGGGCTGGGACCCTCTGGAAGCCGGCAGCGAAGGTGTGGGCTGGGACCCACTGGAAGCCGGTAGCGAAGGCGTGGGCTGGGACCCATTGGAAGGCGTGGGCTGGGACCCACTGGAGGCCAGCGCCGGGGGCTGGAACCCTCTAGAGGCCGACGGCGAGGGCTGGAACCCTCTGAAGGCTGGTGGTGGGGCTGGAACCCTCTGGGGGCCAGCGGCGAGGGCTGGAACCCTCTGGAAGATGAGCGGGTGGGGAAACACCAGTGGGTGTTGGCCGAGACGGAGACAGTCTGGGGCTGGTCAGGCGAGACGCCGATGGAGAAACACTAGCAAGATCGGGACTCGGCCGGATCTCCGACCGAGGGACTGGGACTGGACTCGGCCGTGCCTCCGACCAAGGGGCAGGATCAGGTGTCGGCCAGGCTACCGACGGAGGAAAAGGGCCAGGTGTCGGCCAGGCCGCCGACGGAGGAGCAGGGTCAGGTGTTAGCCGGGCCGCCGATGGAGGAGCAGAAACAGGAGTCGGATGGGCCGCCGACGGAGAACCACTGGCAGGTGTCGGCTACAGCCTGTAGCATTAGCACCACGTCCATTCTCCCATTCAAAACCGCCCATAAATTGTCCCAAATATCCATAAACTGTGCGCTGATGTCTGCTGGGTCCATTCTGGCTAGATTATTCTGTTATGGTGGGGTTTTTTCTTAGGACCCAAATTCAGACATCAGAGACAGGAAGTCAGTGAATAAAAGACTTTATTTTACAAACTGATTTCCAGAGGGTAATGGTGAGGAGAAGACCAGGCTTGCAGGCAGGCAGGCAAGCAGGGTTGGCTGGAGCCGGCATGGAGGAACACAGGAGAGCAAACTGGAAGTAGTGTAGAATGGCGCTGGAGATTTCTGCAGCCAAAGAGCAAGGGCATTAGCGCAACGGCAAAAACACAGAAAACACAAAACACTCTGAGAGTATGGAGAACACAAAAACGCAGCACTACAGTCATCGTATGGGGTGTAATAATCTAGCACCGAAATGGTGGAGAGACCAGGTAGATAAAGCCAAAGGGTGATGAGATGATCTGGAACAGGTGTGCCACTCTGCTGCTGCTGCTGCCACACCCACAGACACACACACAGGAGAAGGAGCAGGTGAGGGAGAAAAGGAGGGGAGAAAAGCAGGTAGAGAGAACAGAACACAGAAAAACAGAAAAACAACAGGACTGCCACAGTAGCACCATGACACAGAGTTTTGAAATACCTTGTTTGTTCTTCGTTTGCTGATAAAACTGATAAATCACTTCCTTTCTTAGGAAACATCATGCATTGTCATTACAAACATGTGTGGCTCAAACCAAAAGAAAAGTACATTTTCTGTCCTGGCATCTCAGCTAATGTTGGGACCCACAGATGAAGTCGTTCATTGTGGATTTCAAAATGGACTCTGAACTGAACTCAGTTTTCCAGAATTCCCCAGTCTTCCCAACTAGGTGCGAATTCAGTTTTGAGCTACTATTGGTCAGGTTGTCAGACCCCCCTTTCACCAGATAGTCAAAACTCCAGCTCCTTCCTTTGTTCTCTCTCTTCCCCACCTTGTTCCCTACGGGGCTGCCTGCCCTCAAGTTCTCTTCTCCTGGATTGTTCTGGGCCTAACAGCTGCTGAGAGTTGCCAGCTGCATTTCCAGCAGGCCCAAAGAACTTCCCCTCACAGCAGCGGCATGAGGTCCTGCTAGTATTCCAGCTTAGTTAGTGCCAGCAGCTGCAACACAAAGCTTACCAGCTAACTACACAATCCAAGGAACACGAAGCAAGTTAGCACCGAGCTGCTATCCTTGCAAAGGAAAGGAGCGACCAGTTTCCTCCATCCACCATCTTTCATCAGACCCTGCACAGCAAGAACAGCATTGTTCAACATTGGAATTACAACCTTCACCTGCTTGGCTCATCAGCCAAGGGACCACCAGCACCTTTTCTTAAAAGACTGGTAACGTTGAACTGGGCCTAGATATCACACAGCATAGCATAACACGGTTTAGCACAGGCCTTTTTAATTCTTGTTGCTGTAATGCACATGGGTTGCATCTATGTGTTTGGTCACAGTTTGGGTGTTATTGTGATCTCTGTGTAGTCAGGTTATTGGTGGTTTGCTTTGCTACATTGCTAATTTGACGTATGTTGAATTATGCGTCACACAGACTCAAGGTCTTTGTATGCAACTAACCATTTCTATAACCTGGCATCACGTCACACACACACACTCCTTCAGCCTGCGTTTGTGAGACACAAAACATGTACATTTTCTGTCCAGGTGGTATTTATTTATTTATTTTATGTTAAAAATTATACATAAAAATTATATCGAATTAATCTATATGTTGATAATGTCATTGAAAATGACAAAAAACTATTTTTAAATTGTACCAAAATATAATTAACATTTAAATGAATGCCTTTAGCATAATTGTTTAAGTGTTTTCAACAACTTATCAACAGATTTTTATGATATTGTTTAAAAAAAATTGCACTATGTGACTATGTTTTCATCTTTCATCATCATCACATTCAATTAAAAAAAAGTGATTGCAAAACACATTGAGAAATACAGAATGACTGGATAAGATTATTCCATCTCCATCCTTATAAAGAGACACGACTGCTCAGCAAAGACGTCCACATCACCTCTAGACCTCACAGTGCTCACTTTGCTGTCTGTGACACCAGTTTTTTTTTTGGTTCTGACAAACAAGCTGTGGAAAGGTGAGAAGTCAATTTAATCCTGATGTTACTTTAATAAATGCAAAGTCTTTTAGATGAGATGTGATGAGCTTTGACACTGGTGAATGAAGGCAGTGAATGATTCTGGATGTGGCCACTGTGATTTGTTCCTCAGGATGAAGTGTGTTATGATCTTTGTGGTGTTGACGCTGGTCGTCCTCATGGCTGAACCCGGGGAGAGTCAGCGTGGACGACAACCTCCTAGAGGTATCGTCTTTCCATCCCGATGCAGTAAGTCACAAGTGTTCATACATACTGAGTTGATGTTAACAGATTGACCTCTGATTTACACAAACAGCAGGCTACTTTAGTCTGTGATCAACAAATCACACTTGACTGTACTAACTTACTACATACAACTTCATTTAGTTTTGTGTTTCGCTAAAATCTTTTATTTAGTCCTGGTATCTCAGCTAATAAACCTAAAACTTAGTAAAGAGAGCATCATTAATGTTCTAAATGCAAATGTGGCAAGTGGAGGGTGGAAAAAGGTGTGTGTACCAACAACGCCACCTGGGGAGTTGCGCCCCAGGGAATAGTTATAATAATTCTAATATAATAATTTTTGTAAGGTCACGCAAGGTCCCAAAATTACCACAGGGCAAGAGACTGTTGTAGAAAATATACAAAAATACTTTATTTTACAAATCAATAAAATTCACAAATTGACAGCTGTTTGCACGTCATGAAAACATTTGGGCCAATGGAGGGGGAATGGATGGATGAGTGGACGGAGCTGAGGCTTACCACGGCGGCCCAGAACCAAAATCAAGGGAGGAGGAGAAACTAAATCAAAACACCCGTGGCAATGCACACACACGCAACTGGGGGTCGGTGAGAAAAACCCACCACCAGGGGTTGGGTCACCGCCTTGGGCCCACAGCGCCTGTCCACAAACAGAGAGGGAAAATGAAAACGGCCTCAGTGATCAACAGCTGACACACACACACGCACACACACGCGCACGCATACACACACACACCCAAACAACAATTAAGTAATAAAAGAAACAGAAACCAAAATACCAGTACACATAATAAACTACAAACATATGAAATAAATCACATTAACAACCTAATTAATAAATCAATAAAATTTAATGGCAATTCCGAGTCCAGGCGCCAGCTCACTGAAGAGCGCAATGGCCACGGGGAGTCAACCGGGCCACACAGCGCCGCACAAACCCAAGGGCTAAAACAGGGAGAGTCCAGAAGAGGCCACAACGGGTCAAAGAGAAGAGAGCAGAGCCAAAACAGCAGTGCCGTCCAGGAAGCTGCAGCAGTGGGTTAAACTACTTCGGCCTCACCGGCACAGCATCACAGAGGACGAGAGGAGGGATACTCCAGGCTGCAGCATAAAATCATTACAATCAGCCGGGAGCGGAGAAACGGATTATAAAAGAAAAGGCGGACAACGCCAACTTACCACATGGAGGCACAATCACACCCAGAGGGGCTACCAGCGGGACAACCCGGCCCCACGCCACCACAGTCTGCATCAAGAGAAGACTGTCACCATTACGCATTTCGGCACATTGAATGGGAGAAAGAAACAACTGTCCGCTTTACCTGTGCGCTGCGGGAGGAAACATGCACCGCGACAGCAGATGCGCCAACAGGCACGACAGCACCAAACCACAGCCACGCCACCCAAGCTCCACCACGGCAGGCCACAGCCACCACCAGGGACCAGCGGATCCGGAAAAGGAGAGAGAGAGGCGCGCCAGGTATGGACACTCTATATAGCGGCGCGGTGCCGCCCATCAATCAGTGCTCCCGATAACACAACACAGCGCCCTGCTGCGAGAGGGGGTACACAGTGCTCCGGCCACACAAAGATTTTCAAATATGATAATAATATTTTAATGTTTATTTATCTCATTTTCCGCTTTTTGTCCCTTTAGAGTTCGAGTGCATGAGGTAAGTAATGCTGAATATTTTCTGTTGATTTCAAACAGACAAATAAAAGAATAAAAAGATTTTGTGAAATGCCTCAAACCTATCAAACATAGCAAGCATCAGTATTAACCAGATCCCAAGTTGATGTCTTCAAGTACCTTATTTTGTGCAACCCATTTAAATTCACAATGATATAATAGAGGGTAAAGAAGCAAGTCGACACATTTCAGAAGCTGGAATCATTGAATTTCTGTCATTTTTGCTTAAAAAAATATTGCAAAAGTATTACATTATTGGAATATTTGTCATTTAAGATTCTGTTGATCGACCTCTGTTGATAATTTGACTAACTGATTCCTCTCTATTTTCCCCCCTTCTCTAACTTGGTATAGAAAGTGTGGGGGTACGGGAACATCCCAAGATGAAGTGGCCGAAGATAAATTGAGACGATACTATCAAGCCTGAGTCTGTTCTTGATTTTGAAGATATAGTTTGAGCTATATCTTTGTGCTTTGCAAAGCAAGAAATAATTGGATGAGTAAACATGAAGCCTTTGAGATGTAGTGATTTTAGTCACAGCTCCAATTGATGTTGAAAAATGTAAAATTGCTTGATAGTGAAAACTATCCTGCTGAATAAAGCTGCATTACAAAAGACCATCTCTGTTTTGTGGTATTATTTAAGTGAACATGTGCTTGTAATTTTATTGGTGATGATGATCAAGAACATTGTTTTTCATTAAGTCAGAGGTAAATGTTTATATTAAGTAGATCTAAATAATGTGTGTGTTGGTGTGATCAGTTTATTAAATGAACACTCTTCCTATTTCTTTCTGTTTCTGAATGTACTTGTGTCTCTGGTAAAGCAGCACTTTGAAAATTATTCAATTCTGACATTTCTTCCATCAATAGATTAATCATTTGGTCTATAAAACATCAGAACAGTCAAAATAACTTAATATTATATAATTTATCATTTTTATTTATATAATAACTTAATAAATATATAATTTTATTAGAGCCAAGATGATCATTGTGTAAATGTCTCCTTTGGATACCGCCAACAGTCCAATGGCCAAAGACATTCAAGGTACTATAATGTAAAATGAGAAAAAAAAAATCAGCTAATACCTACAATTGAGGACCATCAAATGTTAGATTTCATTTATCATTATTATTAAAAGGTCCTATTTGTAAGAAAAGTTGATTTTTGAGTCTCATTCCCAACTTGTCAAACACTGACACTTTGGGATGGAGGCCAAACCGACCTACGATCTCAAAGCGTCAGTATTTGACAAGTTGGGAATGACACTCAAAAATCTACTTTTGTTATGAATAGGACCTTTAAACTTTTTAACTGTTGCTGCAGTGCTATCATTACATTAGATGATACAACTGGGCACTTTATAATAGTGTGAGTTGTGGAATTCACGAAATAGAAAAAAGCAAAAGTCATTGTTGGTGATTACTGTTTCCCATTTTATGTTGTGGGTCAGTGTAACCCAGTTCCAATCATCCCCAGTGTTGGATTGGTCATCTGGAATTTAGGCAAATGCCAGAAAGGCCAGACGACTCTGGGCCAATTGGGCCGCTTAAAATGGTCAGGTCAAAAATACACATTTCTTTGATTATTTTGATTCAATAAGCTATTTTATGCATGCATACTGCCCAAAGCAATTGAACATGGTATAATTGTACAGTTTTTTTTAAATGTTTGTCACTAATACATAAAATGACAAGTTTAGAACAGAACCAGGGGGAGTTCTCAAATGAATACATTAAATAAGGAGCACACATAAAGAGTTTTTGCAGCTTTCTCATTTTTTAAATCAGGAATTGTTTCAATGCAATGCTTGGTTTCCTTTTCAAAAACATGCTGATGCTCGATCGCGAAAGAGATATTAATGACTGAGGACATAATTGACCAGGTCGAGCAGAAGAGCAGACTCCTTCAGCATGTTACCTTCATGAGGTAGAGACATTTATTTATTTTTATTATATACTGTGGCTGTGTCTACTCTTTTCATTACTGTCCAGTGAAAACCACTTAACTGCAATTTGGTGTTTTTGAAGTTTTCGATAAAACTGAAGGGAGTGGTCCTTTATGAGAAGAAACAATTCTCCTATTTCTTAAGCCAAACAAATGATTTAGAAAGCCAACGAATCATCTGACAAATGCTGAAAACATATCTGTTTTTCTTGGCTCATGAAAAGTTACTATTTTTTTAGATAAGTGGTTTTCACTGGACAGGGACAATGTGGTGAAGCTACTGTAATCTGCGCTGTATGTGCTGTAGTAATGTGTCCTGAAACATGGAAATCAATTAGCATTTTTGCACTTCCGGTTCCCACGTCTCAAAGTCAATGAGTTTTTTGAATGGGTTTTCGGTTAAACGCCTGAAATAAAGGCTGTGGTTACCATAAGCTTAAGATATTTACACGTTTTGCTGTACAATATTAAATACATCATTAAATGTCTCACAATTTAATTATAACGTGCTTAAGTGTCTTAAAAACAACGGTTGCTAACAAGCAGCTAAATGAGACTACAGAGGTTGTGACGAACATTAAACATCATCATGACGAACATGGACACTAATCTACTCACTAGTCTGTCCACAATGTCTATAGCCTAACATTAGCTTTTTGCTTATAGCAAATCAATTTACTCTTCGATTATCACAAAAGTGGTGTTCATCTGTGAACAATGGTGATTTTAGGGGGGGGCCAGGGCCACCCCCAAAATCTGATTGGCCACCCCGGTGGCCACCCCAAATCTGATAGGTAGTTCATCAAACAAGAATAAGAAAAAACACCTGTCAATCAATCATCGCTGAGTCGCTGATTTAGGGTCAGTTTATCATTTCCAGCTACTACAGTGATGGTGGGATTGAGGCTGTGTGAGAGCTGATTTGTGGTCAGTGGGCGTTTATACAGGTCTGAGATCAGAGCTCGCTGTATCTGTGTGCTACTGATGGTCCGGTCGTTAAGAGGAGGACGGTGACCATACAGTTTCTGATGGTGTTGGTCTCATGACAACATCGACCGGATAAAAGCTATTATCTGCCGATTGAGAGGTATGGTCATTTAATGTTTACTTTATGTTGAGTTCCCCTCTGAATGTGTGAAAACTCTGTCTAGCACTTAGCAGCAGCTACCTTAAAAAGTTAACTACAGCAGCTAGCTGTTAGCTGTTAGCATTTTGTTTTTCTATTGTGATGACATTGCATTGCAGTGAGAAACTTTTCTCGTGAGCACGAGAAACGTTAAATTTTTTTTCTTCACATGCCCAAATTATGCACGACAATCAGTGGTATCCCTCAGCCTAGGATATCGCTTAAAAATGGAAGTTTGATAGGTGATTATCTATTTATACTATTATAAATAGATAATGCCGTGATGCCATGCAGCAGCACTGCACACATATCCAGTGTGTCCAGCCTGTAATAGCCTGCAGGTCCAGGGAAGGGTTCTAGTGTTTCTTTACATTTTGCACCATGAGTAAAATGGCTAAACAAAAAAAAAAAAAAAACATTCTCTAATTAGTCATAAGATCCACCGATCAACGTGACTGTATTTGTTACCTTTCCAAAACTGTGGCTTCCAAACCACAAAGTCTTTCAATAACTGTTAGACTATAAGCTGCGCTTCTCTACACACTTTATGGCTGACTAAAGTAATAATAGCATGTTTTCTTCGACTGTGACAACATGCTGGGACCTCTCACACACCAGGAGAGATAGTTACAAAACTGCAAGAAGGTGCATGTTGGATGCCACAAGCTTAGATATCATCACCACCACTGGATGATTTCTTTTGGATTGTAAGCATTGATAGTAAACCTGTTGCTGCCAATAAAATTACGTCCAGCCCATCATTGAATTACATTATCTTTTCATTACATCCCAATATGTTTATTTAGTAATAAAGTAAAGGCAGATAACAGTAAAAACCTTTTCACAAATACGTCCTCAAACCGAGGCTTAATAATCGACTCTATTAACTTTACATTTGTTCACTAGTTTTCGAGGTATGTTGTTGGCATGCTGAAAAACATTCTTCGTCTTCAATTTAAAATCTCACGTTATTTCAGCCCCTGGGAAGACACGCTGGCAGGGAGAGAGATTTCAGAGAGCACCCATCCATCTTCAGACACTCGTAATGGGAGTATTTTCCCGGTGCTCTGCTGTATCCATTATACCATTAGAGGCTCCTTTACCACTGTGTTTGTGTGCATGTGTGTCTGTGTATGAAGAGGTGGGTCCTTCCCCAAGGATCACCAGTCCGCCTTGACTTCCTCCGGCTTCCCTGTGCGTCCTGTCCTCTCAGCCTGTATGACAATAAAATAATGGCTGTTGAATAGTGAGGTGATAGCATAATCACATGTTGCCTCGGGATGTTGCGCACACGGCTGGTCTCTGGTGGCCACGTTACAGCGGCAGATAAGTGAAAGTGTTCCTCTCAAAATAGGTGCCGGGATGCAGATTGTGCTCGCTGTTGAAGTGCCACTTTATCTTGCAGCGGGGTGAAGAGTCGTGCCATGAAATTCATTTGGCTTTTACTGAGATTTGACAAAATTTAGCTTTCATGGCAATTTAAAACACTGATCTTGCGCTCCGATTGTTTGATTTCACAGTGAGAAATGAGTTTGAAAGGAGTCACGAGTTCACAGCTGTCGTGGGGGGAAACTTTTATTTATTGATTCGCTTACAGACGACTACAAGTGTCATATCTGCTTTCAGAGACACAATGCATAAAGAATCTCACAGAGAAATGTGGTTCCATTAAGACTCCATCAGCCTCAAAACCAAACAAATGCTGCTATTGTTTGGTCCACCTCGGTCTTGTTTGGGGTCAGTGCTCTGTTGATAGGTGCTCACTGTGAACAACAAGCATCTTTTTATCATTCGTTTTGCTTCTTATCAATACGACTCTTTGTCCTTGCCATTAGCTTCGTCCAAGTATTAACAATATCTACTACTTAGAAGTTCCATTTACTTCCCAGCTAATGTGCTAATGTGAAGACCTCATGTCCAAAGAATTGCATATTTATTAAAAAATGATAATCCAAAGAGGCTCACAGAGGCTCTATAGCTTTCACTCTGCTCTCCCATCTGGTTTCTGACCATATTTTGAGTGAAAGGTTGACATGTTTCTTGAGGATTGCCCATCTCTGGGGGGAGGCAGAAAACAGGCCGTATAGCTTCTGTACAATACCAAAATATGATAAGGCATCTCTGGAGCTTTTGCCAGCGTCAGCAATGACCAAACTGAGTGTATGTGCACCACAAGGCACAAACAAAGCTCTTGGGTTCAATTGCAGGAGCCTGGCCTGTACTCCCTTATTTTTCCCTCTCATATTTGCGCCATTGTCATATGACTGTCCTCTGCAGTCATCAAAAGCAATCTGAAGCTCCTCCAGCCTTTTCAAAATCAGGTCTGACAAACTTTCACCAGTGGTCTCCTCTACTGCCAGGAATCCAATGAAGTGTTCCTTAACCTGGGGGTCTTCTTCCAGTGACACAACTCTGATAAGTATTGACAGCTGTTTGGTGTGGCTAACATCCGGGGTGCAATCTAAAATGAGGGAAAAGTACTTGCATTCCTTTATCTCTTGCACAATGGTTGATACATTTTTTCTACTGATGCATTCAATGAACTCATTCTGGATATGTTTGCCCAAGTAGCTCTGGTGTGATGGTTGACTTTCAATTTTGTGGATGTGGTCTTTCATTACTGAGTCAAATTTTGCCAGAAGCTCCACCTCTTTCAAAAAGTTTCCATTTGAAGGAGAGTTGAGTGTTTCTGTATGTCCTCTCAAAGTCAAATTTCGCACTGCCAGTGATTGTACAATAGCAAGAAGTTGTGTCAGCACTGCTCTCCACCGATTATGCTCTGCCTCAAGGAGGGCCTGCTCTTGTTTGTCTATGGTTGTACCTTGTTTTATTGGCACTACCAATTCTTTTCATGATGCCAAATTCTTATGGTGTTCTGGACTATTTTCATGGCTGGTTTGCATTCTTCCAATCAGTCAGTCCTCTGTGTGTTAAATGCATTTGTTTTGCAGAGAAAAGTTTACAACAAAAACAAAAAAGACTGTTATTCTTTTTTGAGTATGTCACCCAGCTTCTTTTGATCCTTTCACCATTGACTAAGGTCCTGCTGAAGTACTGGTGGTGGCAACTTCTTCCATCATCTCTCCGAGGAAAAATGAAATCAGGTGGTACATGATACGGCCCTCTCCGAACCAACTCTGTTCTCATTAGGTCTGTTACATGAAGAGGCTAGTCAGCAGGATCAGCTGAAGGTGAATTGCCAGTGTTTGCTGTATCTAGAGGACAGATGAAGCACACTTTCTCACCTTGTATTCAAGATAACTTACCACACACACACACACACACACACAAGATATAGAATAGATATAGTGTCAATGTAATGCTATTGTGTGACTGCAGCATGCTCTTGTAGTGTCTCCCCTGGTGGCTCTAGGTCCATAAACATAGAGAGAACACACAAGAGCAAATACATTGACTGGGTGAGACATGGCACAACATATTGTCATTTTCACGTAAGTCAATACATTTTTATCATCACAAACATTCACTGACACATTAAACTTACCTGAGGAAACCAGAGCAGCTGAGGTGCATGGCTGTTCCTGGTCTGATAATTCAGCTGCAGGTGGTCCTAAATATTTTTAATAGTGAATCTAAAATGCTATAACAAACAAGTGTATTATCAACATGGAGTAAATCATTTCCATTTTTCAAATGATATTATTATTAAGTTGCTAAGCGTTTTAATTTTGACATTCATTTTATATAAATTCACTTAGTGCCATATGCTCACAGCTCTATGTGCATACCTCTCTGTATAAACATAACTCTACCTGTATATATCATTTATTATTATTATGCTCAACTTTTTTGATACAATATTCCATCAGTATGCAACTTATACTTATCTCTGTTCATCAGTATATAACATATGCTCATCTTTTTCACCTCTGTCTATAAAGTCCATGTGTTGATATCCTCATCTGCATATGAGGCACTGACTCACTCAGCACTTTACTAGTTTGCACTCTGGTTAGATGTAAAACTGTATTGTACTTGAACAGTAAAGTTAAAACTAATCCAAAACTGAATCTAATCTATTTTTGCTATATGGACAGTAATAATAGACTTTTCACATCCACTCAATTTTTAATTTCATAGCACACAATGAGACGCAAAGTGCTATATACTGTAGCTAGCTTCAACTTGTATAGTGTTTTTCTCAAAAATAGCCAGCCAGTTGTGATATTGTAATGAGAAGCGTCGACGTACTTTACTTCACTTACTTTATTTATACAAAACAATAAACCGGGAGGACGTCAGGTCAGGTAGCATACACAGGTAGCATCTTGCTTCTGGCAATCCCCTTCACTTCTTCTTCTCTACTCTACTCCTGCACTGTCTACTGTCTCATAGCGCCTCTAGCGTTCAGGAGGAAACACCACACCAGTCAAGGCCAACCCAGGCCAGCAGTCTGAATCAGTCTTATGACAGTCTTATTATGACAATTTTGCGACCGCATGTTAATAACGACCAAACCTAGCCGAACGAAGCAGAACGTCACACGCCCTCATTGCTACTTAACGTTAGCTTACTTGTAAGATGACATGATGCTACTGCTAGCTAGCATGATGATATCATGAATGCTCGGTGAATTTAAAAAATATATAATCAAAATTACATACCTTTCTCCTTTGCATGTTTCTCCTGCTCTTCTTTTCTGTGCTCTCGAAAGTGTGCCCCGGATGGCTTTTGCCGTTTCATTTTCCATGGACTGTAACCCCTCGACACACAGCCGACCACCGACCGACCGATTGGCATCAGTGTGCGCGCTACCATGTTGTGACCGTGACTTGTAACAGCTAAAGGGGCTATATGTCAGAATTGTCATTTCTTCAAGTTTAATTTATTGTTTGTCAAAGTATTGTTGTAGATAGAGGGACAGCAAAAACTGTTGAAAAATAAATAGACATTATAATTTTAATTATAATTCTTTCTCGCCGCATATTTGGCGCCCCTCACTAGGTGTCACCTGTAGGAGGGATCGCCACTGATCAGAGTACTGCAATATTTAATAACAAATGTTCCCTCAATATGTAGGTTTTTACTGACTTTAATATGCAACACTGGAGACCATTTTGTGATGGGCTCTCACGTCAAAATGTTCACGTTCTGACCCATAACTACTCAGTAGACATTACACCATTATAACATGAGTACTCAGTATTTAAGGGTTGAATTCGCCTTTATTTTAACACCTGTAAAGATTCACGACTGCATTGTGCACAGTTGTGACACTATTGTGTTGACAAAATCTGTCCACAGATTCTTTTTCCTCTAAGTTGCTGAGAACACATTGAATATTGTTTTACTCTTTACAGTCACTGTATTAACAAGGTTAGTGAATGAAAGGATTAAGCTTTAACAACTCTTCACAATGTGCATGCAACTGACATATTATTAAGTCACACCATGCTGTGATTTCCTTCCCACAAGGTCACTGAATTTACTGTTCAATCAACTGTTCACCTGAACAATTTATGGTCTTCACCTTATTTGAAGTTCTGAAGTTGATTAAAAGGAAAAAATCTCCTGGTGTCTTTAGATTTTTATCACAAAAATAAATGCATTTTCAAAATTTCTCAACTGGAGCTCAGTTTTTAAAATAATTATCTGCTTCCCTTTGTGTATGCAAGTATTAAATCTCTTCTCTTCTAAAATATTCATGCCTTCATTTTATTAATAGCCGGGGTTCAGATTGTCTATGTCACTGCTTTGATAAAACACAGGACTGGCTCACTATCCGACAGCACAACTCTTACTGAACTTATTGTATGTCCAGCCAGAGACGAAGAGTTTAGATGCCTCCGCTCTCTCTACAAAAGCTTATGTGTGCACTTTCATGTTTAAACTACAAAGCTGCTCAAGTGTTGCTGAGAAGGTCTGTGTCTCTAAGCAACCGTCAAGTTCCCTGTTGAGAGGAGCTGACCATGTGCAGTAGTAAGAAATCAAGTCACTTCTCCCAAATTAACAAGGATACGGATGAAGATCTCTCTAGTTTTAGCAGTCCACAGAGAGGCCCTCCTCCTTCTGTCAATGAGACTGTTGTCATAGACTTTTATTACTTCTGTTGTAAAGAGGCTGTGATTGTGATGCTTTAGTAATGTAAGAAGAATCATCTTTAATCTACAATCAAGGAGGGAATCAATCTAATTATCTATAAGACTTATTTTGTGTGTAGTAGTCTAAAGTCTTACAGTCAGATGGCTAAGTGGACTGCTCTATATTTTTGAATGGTCTTTCATGCATTTAGGTTGTAGAAAGTCCTCTTTTCTTATAGTGTTGCATGAAGAGTATGCAAAATAAGTAACGTTTTGTTCATGGACAACAAAAACTTAAAGAAAAAATATTTCAATCACACTGAGAAGAGACGGAGAAGACAGAGAAATCCTGAGCGACAGTCAAAGGTCCCATGTCATGCTTATTTTCAGGTTCATGCTTTTATTTTGGGTGCCTCCTAGAAAACACCATCGTTTATTTTTCTCATACTGTCCATTGCTGCAGCACCTCTATGCACCCTCTGTCTGAATGCTCAGACAGAGTGCCTGTCTCTTTAAGGCCCCCCTCCTGAATAGCCCAGTCTGCTCTGATTGGTCAGCTCTTACATGTCTGAGCAGGCACCACCCACTGTTGTGTTTCCATTTCACCTCAGAAGATGTTTTCACAACCATGGCTGTGCTGTGGGCCGAGGGTGCTAACTGTATAGCTGTGACATCACATCGTGATGAGAGGTCCTAACGGCTCATTTGAAGGTACAGTTTCTGGGTGCCTTTCTACAGAGCCCCAGACGTGACATGGTCCAAAAAAAATTAAATTGCGGCGGGCGCTGAGCGGCTGAGCTATGGTATAACTACCTGTGGATCCAAACACACGACACGAGAGTTGTTAGCTCATGCTACTGCTGCGCAGCGTGTTTTATTCTCTGCACATGCGCTTGAATGTTCACATTCATACACACAACATGGCAAATACCATACCAGTTACTTTCAGAATAGTATTAACAAACAATAACTAGTAGCCAGTAACTTTTATGGTCGGAACTACGCGCGCACACACACATATACACACTCACTCTTGTTAAACCAACCTTTTGCTGACGGGAATGCCCGCTAATAAACCACGACGATAAAGTACATATTTCAACATCTTACACTGCTTAGCTCCCCTTCATGGCTTCGCTTATATGTTGTTACATAGTTTAACTGAACAGAACCGTACAAATAGTACATTTTACATACCTGTGGATCCAAACACACGACACGAGAGTTGTTAGCTCATGCTACTGCTGCGCAGCGTGTTTTATTCTCTGCACATGCGCAGAGCAAAGCAGAGAATAGACTGTTTGCCTGGACCCACTGGTGTTAGAGCACCCTCTACTGGTGCAAAGTGGCAATGCCTTCTGCAAAACTGTTTATAAAGGTTCACATATTAAAATGAAAAAGAAGGGGTGTCTGTTAACATAATAACTATATGTGGCTATTTCAGACCCACTACATGCGCACGAAATACTAATTAATAATATTATCATTCCTGGACAGCTGGGTAAGCAAATCGAGCGCACCTTCTCTAGAAACTGCAATAGCCTACATGATGTCCTTAAGGTGAGTGTCTTTTCTTATTCTGTTTTAGTCAATATCTTGGTATTCCGCATTTAGGCAGTTATTTAATTAGGCCTATGTTTGACACTTTGTTACAATGGGTAGCCTATCTGCCGCCGGTAAAGCAACCTGGCTCTCAATATTCTGTTTAAATGCCTCTCGGTAATAATGGTTCCTTGCAATGCCAGGCTTTTCAGAATGTCTTTGTAGCTCATTCCCAGCCTAAAATAAAATTCAATCATACTATCTCTGTCCATTGTGTAGCTTTAGCCCATCTACTGCCTCTACCTTAGACCTTAGAGAAGGTGCGCTCGATTTGCTTACCCAGCTGTCCAGGAATGATATTAATATTATTAATTAGTATTTCGTGCACACATTATACCTACTTCGTGGCCACAAATTAGTATTTTGTGGCCATGAATTAGTATTTTGTGCGCATGTTATAGCTATATTGTGGCCACAATTGAAATTTTTTTTGACCATGTCATGTCTGGGGCTCCGTACATTTCTCCATGGATTTAGCATTTTCATTGACAGTGTACATTATCAACTTTCAAACAAATGTAAATGCACCTGAGTTAGCTGTACGGCTAGTTTTCATCAGCACTCCCTTTGACTGATGTTAATGAGCATCCTTAGTAAAAATAAAAACAATACAACAGATACAATAGTTAAAAAAAAAATCCAGGTACAATAGTTATAAAAGAAATAGCTAAGCATCAAAATCCGTGCATCTTTAAATTGGAACAGGTTCCTGTTATTGTGTCAAGTGCACCATTATGCCTATAACAAGCTGGGATTAAAAGGTGTGTTGCTTTAGCACAGCTAATCTTAAAACCTCAAAATAGAAATAGGTAAGTCTAGGGTTAGCACTACTGGAATTTGATCACAGCATTTACTATAGACTGATGAACTCACACTGAGTAGACTGCAGAGGGCCCAAAGAAATATGGGTTGCACTGTTGTTCAGTGATGATCAAGGGACACTTTTCTGGACTAGAAAACAAGAAAAAAAATCGAAAGATATTAGGAGAAATATAGATACAACAGTGTTCTTCCCTGTCGTGCAACAATATGGGGACATCAACTAAAATTACGTTGAATTGTTGAATTACTGTTTTCTGGGGGCCAAAACTATTTCAGGTGTAAAAATGCACTTGCTATCTGACTTAACTTTTTCTTATCTCTGTTTTTAAAAAGCCATTAATGAAGGAAAGAAGAAAAACATCAATATAAAAAGTGATTCCAAACTTCTGAGCAGTAGGAGCCACCAGGAGCCATATCAACATATTGTTCTAAAAGCTAGAGGATTCTCCTGTGTAGACCTAACAGGCTACCCGTGTTCACTCTTACACTCTTTGCCTTGTGTTACCGAGAAGTCTGTAAGGACTTTGAGCTGTCCTGCTCTGAAACAAGCATGTGCCCGAGGGCTCTCTCATTTAAGCACAAGTCCTGTGGGTTTGCAGTGCTAAATTTGCTTGAAGGGAAAACCGCAACTGTTGTGACATAAACAGAGACAGTTTAAAAGCCTGGATGTATGTGTTTTCAACTTGTTAGACAGAGCAACATCACTCTTCTGCTTACAGATGGGACTAATAAGGCGCGAACAACAAATTCTTAGACATAAATCAAACATAAAATGCATAAGCCTCACTTCACTGACCACAGCAACGCCTCTGCTTCTGATAACGAGGCCAGAGCCAGAGCATTTACTCTAAACACACGGGTGATAATGAAAAAAATCGGCAAGGGTTCAGTGATTAGAGCACAGGCTGAACACTGATTAGGCCGGAGCGCTTTGAAAAGCTTTTATCAGCCTGATATAAATAAGTCCTGTATTGCTTTAACAAAATGGTTTTTAATCCCAGTCCTCAGGATTCAAAGCCCTGCTGCTTTTCATTCGAACCATGTAATCAAACTGATTAGTACCTGGCCTCAATGTTCAACCACTTACACACAAAACCAGCAGCATTTCAGATCATAAAGAGGACTTTCACCAAAACCACAAGATCAAATGGAGCTAATTTACGACTCTGTTTATTCACTTGAAAAGCCACTTTGACTTTAATCAAGTAATTCATTATCTTTCTTTGGTGACAGTTTCTAATATCTCTATATATATGGAATATTTGTCTCCATGCTGATAAAGCTCAGTGGATTAAAAACATTAGAAGTGGCAACGAAAATATGTGCTGACATTCTTCAAACATCTGTTAATCTGTTGGTTCTTGAAATTCATTTAGAGGATTCATTTGTTAATTTTAGATGAAGTCATCTTAAGAGAGTGCTCTTAATTTGAAATAAGAGCATTAAGAGTTGATACTCAAAGCCATGATCAGCTCTCATGTAATACTGATCATGGCTGCAGTTATCTGAGGTAGGCAAGTTAAACCTCCCAGCATTAACTTCCAATGTTGTTATACTTAGTTTACAGTGTGTGGTTTGATTATGAGTTGTATTGTGTGTAAAGGCAGTATTCTCTGATTCTATTTGTCTGGTCACAAAGTAGAGTTCAGTAGAGTTATAAGTGTATGAACCCTTTAAACATACACTGGAGTGGATAGATGTATTTTCAGTGACAGAAAAAAGATGCATGAGAAAAATAATGTTAACATCTGGATAAAAGTATTTCTAACACCTAATTAAGGTGTTTTTACCTGAGACCTGGTAACATTTCAACCACCACTACCATTTTAAATTCATGATGCCGTATGAATAAAACTAGATACTGAACCAGAAGATGATAAAAAAGAATTCAGTCCAATGAGAATTGCTCACGTGGCACTAACAAGCCCCCAGGAAGAGCGCCAGGCTTTGAAGACAGTTTTCATAGTGGCCAAACCGTGTAATTACATCGTCATGAGATGCACTGCGGCCCAAAGAGACTTTTTCCCATAAGCTAACATTGTGAAAGGAGCGTCTGTAAAACGGTGGATAAATTATTTAGAGTGTCACAACCCCCGCCAAATGACTAATTTCACTGTCAGATTTTGAGCCATTCAGTCCAATAAAATTTGGAAAGTCTAGAATCGTGCGGCTAGACTAGACTAGAAGTCTTGACTAGACTAGAAGTCTTGTCTAGCCGCACGATTAAATAATTTCATCCCCATTCAAGATCTGGGTATTTTCAAATCAAGCTTTTTTGGCTTCAAAATGCCACTGAGCAGCTTTCATAGGAATGAACAGGGCTCCACCTCAAACACTGTGTCCAGATTTAATGTAGTGTCCTTGGGCGCATACCCCAGAACAGTTTTCTAGTTTCTCGGTTTACTTCCTGGTTATGCGGCCCACTGAATATGCACAGTCCTGTTTCCGTGGACTTTACATTGTGGTGATTTTTAAATCTTTTCTCGGTTCAAGGAAAGTTACGTAGAATATAAAACGTCCATGGATCAAAAATTGATGATAATAAGAGTCATAATCTACCTTGTTTGCAGTTCAAGGTCCTCTCAATAGTTTTACAGACTCTTTTATAAGGGAGGACAATGGGGACAATGCTTTTTGCGCTGCAGGGGAATTTTTTGCTAAAATCATGCGAGGGTCCGCTGGTCAAAATTGGAAGCAAGGCTGAGCCCGAGTATCCAGGTCTACAATGCATTCATGTGCTATATCTCAAAATGACAAAGAGATACAAAGACTGAACTATGGACAAGGGTTTAGGGATTTACCACCGGGTGGTTGGGACATGGTGCCTGAGCTTCAATGGTTAGAAACAGCTTTCAATTATGTCTACTGTACTGGAGACCACGCATAAATGGATAAATACAAATAAAAAAAGGATTTTACTGCTCTCTCCCATCCAAACTCTGATGTTTTACCTTTTAAATATATCAGAATACTGTCTATTAACTACATCTGACGCGTCATTATGAAGCCCATAACCTCTTCAGCTAGTTGAGGAATATTGGAGCTCATGAGCTGGTCGGTGCTTGAAAAGGTTACCGTCTCACCTTACTGACAAAGACCTCACTTCTTCGTGAGGACCGACAGCCGCAGCTCCATTGAGACAGAAGGATGTGTAACCTTTATATGAAGGTGGCGCGGAATGACGAATGAGAGCACAGGGAAGATGGAGCGATCAACGTTATCAGTGTTGTCAGTCCAATCTTCCTCCATCAACGATCTGGGGAGGCAGTCAGCTATCATTAGTGTGTAATTTCCAGTTCTGGCTATGGGACCGCTGAAGAATTGTTTAGACCCGAGGCCACTTGAGAGGATTGTGATTTGTTCTTTGCTTTATGAAACAAAAATTGGTATCATTTTTATATAACAGTGCGTTGATGATTGTTGTTGTCTCTGTCCAATCCACCTGACTCTATTTCCTTTTCATTTAGTCTGCTGTTGAGTCTAATTTTCCATAAATGAGAAGAAGGGTCTCTGTGCAGATGGAGACAATGTTACACCTTTTTTGACAGGTTGAAATGAGGTGAGTCACTCTTGCACAAATCTAAAACCCAATTCCACATAGAATACCTTCCGTATTTTTTTGTGACATTTTCTTAATCCCATTGGAGTTTCTGTCGCTCCCTTTCCTTCCTTTTCTCTTTCCCTCAGTTTTTTTTATTCCTTTCATGTGCAAATAAACTTGAAAAATTCAAAACCTCCGTCGCCTCCTTTGCTTTTCAGGATTGCATTGTAAAATATTTCATTGTGCGCCAACACTGAACGAAACTAGACACAGACAGAATAAATGTACATATATTTTCACACATTTCATATTAGAACGAAAAGGCGGATGAAGCAGATGAGACCTGGATATAAATCAATGTCACTGCAGCTGCGTGGTTACATTATCCTGTCAGAAAAGTCTTGTGCCTCCGTTGACCCTTGACATGCACACACATCTGCACACACACACTGTCAGCTTGTCTCAGAGCTCCGTCTCATCTCCCTGCGGTGATGGACAGCCAGAACACAAACTCAGTTTCCCTCTGCCAGCCTGAATCCACTCAGTGTTAAGAGACTCCATGTCACAGAGACACATCAGACATCATCCCTCTTGCTTTTTGAGGACATCTTTCACCCAAAAAACTATTTATTTTTTTCCGGGCAGTGTTTTATACTTGTTCTGCCCATAGAGAGTTGAGATCAGCCAACATATAGGCTGTCATGTTCCAGCACTGTCACAACTTGAGCCTCTATGAAAAAATTGTCATGCACGACAGCAGTGTGAGCTCGCATCTCGTGTCACAGAGGACACATACTTCTGTCTGCTCGCCATGGCATTTCTCAGTGTCACCGCATGCCAGCTACCGCGGCGTCAAGTGAGTGGGACAAATGTCAGGTTTTTATAACCTTTATTTAGTCAGCGAAAGGTGACTCATCTTACAATAACATGCTGCGGCTTCATATACATCCCCGGCAGCTGCTGAGTATGAATGCAACCCCTGGAGCAACTGGAGGAGTGTGGATTGATAAAGATCACTACAGAAGGTGCTGGGATGTGCGTCTGATTTATTTCCCACTATCAGAAATTCAGTTAAGGATTTGAACCCTCATACAAAGTGTCATTTAACCACACTTCCCTTCACAGAGAGTTTGAAGGTCAGGCTCAGAGGCAGAGCAGCACCACTGGAGATCGGTGAGAAGCAGCCAGAAGGAACTTTCATTTGTTGTTGATTCTGGTGGCCCTTGTGGATAAAAACAGTATGAGCACCTTCATCCCCTGTCGTAAAAATCTTGACCAAGGTGTACATTTGTTTTAGAAGTGAGCATGCAGTGAAATGCAACATTAGAACACTTTTTCTTTTTAAAAAAAACAGCTGCTGGTTTGTTGGAAGCATATGTTTAAGATTAATAACTACAATATTTAAATGACAGGACAAAGTAATTTTTGATTTAGTGCCATCTGTGCAACTAATACCCCTTTTCCATTGGTCAATAATAACATTTAAGCCCGCTAAGATCAGGCTTTTGTGTGCAACGGAAATGTGTACAGTCTGCATTTACACCCGGGTCAATTGACTCTGCAGTAGACACAGTTTTTTTTCACCTCAGCTCAGCTTTGATCTAAATGTGGCCAGGGCCGTCAAAAGGCCCAAACTTTGGTTTAAAAATAACTTAGTTATACATTGTTACTATGACCAACTCAAACCACTAGAAAAGCCACAGATACTTAAATGATACATGTGACTAAGAATTAAGGACAGAGACAAAAGGATTACCAAAACAATACAGATTTATTTGTTTAACACAATATGTTAAAAACATTCACTATATCTAACATGTATCAAACACACGAAGGCAACTGTAGAAGGGCGATTACATTATACAACATATACTGTGATTAAAGATGGGGGGGGGAAGTGCTGTAAGACGAGTGGCTGTGGTCGCAGGGACAGAGTACTCACCAGGCTCCCGTGCCCTACACACACATGCACACACAGCAAGTCAAAGAAAGAGAATAAAGCACAGGTGAGAGACTCTAATCACCAAAACCCTCCACCATCCGTGCGACCACGCACACTGCTGGCCCGACAGCCGTCTGTAAACCACTTTTAAAAAACTTGTGCGGACCCACTAATTTTTGGTGGAAAAGCGGTATAGGTTAGCCTACATGTCTCTTACAACTGAGAGATTTGTTTGCTCCATAATTATATTTTTGTTATGAAAGCAAAAGTTATAGACATTTGAATGCCATGATTTCAAGTGGAAAACGACCCATTGAGAGGCAACAAGATAACTATGTTAGAGAGGTCAATTAGAGGCGTCTGCTGAGGCCTGAGACTGTTTCATAATCAGTTAAAAAACCCCTTTACGTTTCTGTAAACTTTGCTCAGAGACAGTAGGTGCCAGAAGACAAATTATTGTGATCAATAGAAGCAGTCTTGTCATCTCCTTCAGTCTCATTCAAAGTAGCACCTTCAGGTTCCGTTCAGCAGGAATTATAATGTGCTAGTGTTACAACCTGCTTCAAATACAGGCATTAATATGATATGTAGGCAGCTACAACAGTGTGTCATTGTGGATTTATTTCTTTTTAAAAGTGTATAATGTACACACGCATTAACCAGTATGCACATTATATGCTGAGGAAAGCGTTATAATATGAAAATGAGATATATGAAGAAGACATAATATATTAATTAGATCATACCATGGTGACATCATCATACCCTGGTCATACCCTACCCATTGCTCTCTTCTGTTTTACTATCTCCTTTATCTGTACATCTGTAAAATTTGATGCCTCTTCATTCTGATTTTTTAAAATCTATTTCTAATCATCTTGTGTGGCCTTTCCTCTTCTAGGTCACCACTGTAGAGTGGAGGTCATGCACCACTTGGCGATGCCCTGGCCTGCTCAGACATCCTCCTGGCTCCACACTTTTCACATATATTGTATTTAATTTACTTGTATCAAATATTCTGTCAGTGAAATTTGTAAACTGTGATTTTTTTGCTCTGTTCTGCATGTCTGTCCGTCCTGGGAGAAGGATCCCTCCTCCGTGGCTCCTCCTGAGGTTTCTTCCATCTTTTTTCCTCGTTAGAAGGTTTTTTTTTCCTCAATATATCAACTTTTTCCTCACTCGAATCGAATCAGAATCAGAATCAGAATCAGAATTCCTTTATTTGTCCCGCCAATGGGGAAATTTCTTTGTCACAGCAGCCAAAGGGCAGTAATTACAATAAACAATAATAAAAAAATAAATAAACAATATAATAAGAAGATAAGAAATAGAATTGACTTGTATATACATAATATTTACAATATGAACAGTGTAATTATAAACAGTGCGGGCAGTGTATTTTTATTTACAAATAATAAATATGGGTATTAACAATCGTCCAGTTAGTGCAAACCAAAATGTATTTGGGATATGTGTAGAGTTTTTATGGCATAGTGCACATGTGAGGTCTACTGGGAACAGTGCTGGTTGTAAAGTCTAACAGCAGCAGGAAGGAAGGACCTGTGATATCTCTCCTTCACACACTTGGGGTGTATCAGTCTATCGCCGAAGGAGCTGACCTGCAGGGGGTGGGACTCCTTCACCAGCAGTGATGACAGCTTGTCCATCATCCTGCTCTCTCCCACCACCTGCACTGGGTCAAGAGGGCATCCCAGGATGGAGCTGGCCTTCTTGATAAGTTTGTCAAGTCTCCTCCTACCTGCTGCCGAGATGCTGCTGCTCCAGCACCGTAGAAAATGGCTGATGCCACCACAGAGTCATAGAAAGTTGTCAGGAGTGCCCCCTGCACCCCAAAGGACCTGAGCTTCCTCAGCAGATGGAGTCTGCTCTGACCTTTCTTATAGGTTGCTGCAGTGTGATCAGTCCAGTCCAGTTTATTGTTCAGGTGAACTCCCAGGTACTTGTAAGATGTCACCATCTCAATAGCTGTGTCTCAATTCAGGGGCTGCATCCTTCGAAGGACGCGGCCTTTGCGGCCTCCGAAGGCGAGTCCTTCGGAGGTACCTTCGAAAGCCGCGTCAACCATTGTTAAATGGGACGGTCTAGCCTAGGACGGTCTGCTCTAGAAGCATTTCCTGGTTGCGTCACCAGATGTTCCCACCCTTACCCTTACATCACGATTTCTGCTGCCTAGGCCCGCGAAAGTGACCATTTACACCACTTGATGTCGCCATTTTCTTTCTTTCTTTCTTCTTTTTCGGGCGCGCAAAGAATCTTGGGATATGGGAGGCCGCGAAGGTTAGTAGCGGTGCATCCTCCAAAAAGAGGGAAAAGAAGGCTGCATTTGTGGGGTGCATTTAAAGGAGCCTTCGAATTGGGACGGCCCTCGCGCGGCATTGTGACGTAATTGGCCTTCGAATGCGCCCTTCGAAGGATGCAGCCCCTGAATTGAGACACAGCTAGTGTCTGTTCCCTGGATGTTCACCTGTGTGCAGGGTTGTCTGTGCCTGCGGAAATCCACCACCAGCTCTTTGGTCTTCCCAGCATTGAGCTGGAGGTGGTTTCGCTGGCACCAGTCTACAAAGTCCTTAATAAGTTCTCTGTAGGCTCTGTCTTCCCCGTCCCTGATGAGGCCGACGATAGCAGAGTTGTCAGAGAACTGAGGATCGAGGATCTAAGGACAGAGGATGTTGCTCACTGTAGAGATTGTAAAGCCCACTGAGGCAATGTGATTGTGATTTTGGGCTTCATAAATAAAATTGATTTTGATGTGATTTGATTTAAGTTATAACAATGAGGATCATTTTAGATGAGGTTATCTGGAATAAGATTCCCATCTCAAGTGAAGGCAGAATAAAATATCACTTTCCTGAAGCTCAGTAGGCAATTTGAGCAAAATTGACATTTGTTTGTGTGGTGGGGTATACTCCCCTAGTACAGAGCAAGGTGTAGTGTTGGTGAATGCGGCCTTGAATCAACTCCTCCCCCAACAAATTCCCTAATCAGGGCCAAGCTATAAGGCACCTATGTGCCATTGTTCTGCCCCTGCTGTGGCTGGCAGTGTTTGGTGTCCCAGGTATGCTGGAAAACCCTTTTTTAATGCATATTCCCACCTGAAATGTGTATTATAGTGGACAGTCTTTGTTTGAAGCGGCTGTCCATGTGAGGAATCCCTGTTTGCCCCTTACCAGAGTGCTTTCTGTGTTTATGTCTGGTGCATGAGTGGTGAGTAGGCTTAGTTTTTAAAATATATTTTAACATGCAATGAGCCAGCTTATTTTAGTTTCCCCTTTTTTCAGGTTCACCTGCACAATAACACTGCTGTTTTGCCCTTTTGCCTTTTAGTTTGGTTTTGTCAACATTTTTCCGTTTAGTTTAGTGTTTTAAACCAACTGAGTTACCTTAGTTTAGTTTATTTTGGTACCTTGCTTATTTGATTAGTTGTTTTTCTGACTATTTGTCTAGTCATTTACCTAAGCAGAGTGCCATATTGTCGGGAGGCTAGGATCCCGTGGTGAGGTCCCTTCACTTTTTGTATGTGAGTAAACACACTGGTATACACTATTGACTGCACCATTTTGCTGTGCTGCACTGAAGGTGAGTAGTGGTAGCAGCCCTGGACACTGCCTCTGTGTAGTCTGCCCTCCACATATGGCCTCAGCTTAGTTTTCCTTTGTCATAGTCGTGGTAGGACCTACGTTTAATACAATTACACTGATCTTTTTAATATTTCATATTGAGGTTTTTTTTAAAAAGAATTCTAAAAATGTATATTCACCTTACTGATTTTAAGAGTTTCATTTGCTCATTAACCCTTTCTTCTCTTGCAGCAGTTCCAACCCCTGCCTGTTTACGTTGATTATTTTGATTATTGTTTAAAATAAAACCTTTTTAATTTACTTTATAGCTCACGTCTCTGCCTATTCAGTAACTAGCCTGTGTGTCCTTTTCTATTTCCCAACCAATCAGAGGTTCAAATATTTCTTGGGGTTGCAAGTCCCCAGGTGGCGTTTGGCTTCCCCCTGAATTTTACCCCCTTAGTGCCGCTCGCCACAATTGTAAAATTACAAACTGCCAACGCTCTCCATGTAAGAAATTATGATGTTCTGGGCCTTTTGCTTAATCAAATTTTCTCTGGAACTCTGAGTTTAATTTCTAAATTCTCAAATTTCAGACTTTGTCATGGAAATGTGAAATGATAATAGTGCACATAGACGCTTTAAATTGAAACTTAAGTTAAAGGAAAATACATTTTCAAGAAAACTTAACTGACAGAAGAAAAGTGGTCGCATAAGTGAGAAATTTAAATTGAGTGACAGTCAGCTTGCTATCGCCAACCGCCAATACGCCCACCAGGTCTACTCACCCGTCCGTTTTAATTTATTTCATTTAGTTTTTTTTTTAAAAATCAAACTCATTTCATGAAACTCACTGAAAATAAATTGAGCCACCAAAAAAAGTTGGTTTTCTCAAATGCAACTCTAATATCGTCAAGTGAGAACTCTGCTGCCAGACGAGTCAAGACGTGACGCGTGTCTTACTCACCGCTTCACATTAACCCCTTTAACCGTTTGAATATACTGAATGCCTCCCTCGGCTGTCATGGATATTTTCCTGTTCACATAATGACTCAGCGATTGTCTGCAGTATAGAGTCCTCACTAATGATGAGAAATGACATGAAATGAATGACACAGCATGTCACAAATGGCTCACTCCTGCTATTGGTACAACAGCCTGTAATTTCCCCCTCGTAGCGAGCTTGGGTAGAGGGAACAAGCTGGACCTGCGATCGGCCTATTTATAGTGTGTGTGTTTTGTAATGTCAGTCAGTCAGCTGGGCGGGATCACTCTCTGCTGCTGGTGAAAATTAGTGGAAATGTCAACACTGATGTAAAAGCCCTGAATTATTTAATACAACTATAGACTCAGTGTGTTTGCAGTCATGCCATCTCTCCCTCTATACATTTTCTGACAGACTAAGCTGCCTGCACACACAACAAACCTCCTTCATTTTCTCTCGTTGTGTTATAGGCAGCTCCGTCGGCTATATCAGCTTTCAGGCTTTAGTAGAAACATGTCATTCATCTCGGAGAGCGATCACACATCTCATCTCTAATTAGATGTCTTGGAGAGATGAGAGTGATGCAGTCAGTAGTTACTGCTGTGACCATAGCTAATCAAAGCTCAATCCAAGATGGCATTCTGTCCATGATGCAGCAGCAGAATCAGCCTCTGGTGTTTGGGTTTCTGTTTTTCTTTGTTTGCATTTCTGTGTCCCCCACATGTGAGGCGTTTGGGATATGCAAGTTGAGAGAGTGCGTTCAGCTCTGCCAGTCACAAACAAGTTAATGATGGTAACAATCTTGGCTCGGTGCAGATGGCCGCAGGGCAGCAAATAATGGGTGAGTTCTTTTTATTGTGGACGATCACATCAGAATTATGCAAACAGGGTCTTATCTGCTGCCAGAAGGAGAAAAGAAAAAGGCATTTAGAATCAGAAAAAAAGCTGTGTAAAACAAAGTGTGATAATTTGCTTTTCAGTAGGCGATTGGAGGGGCAATGACGGGGGATGCCCTCCCCCCGTGTTCGCGAAATGGCCACAGCGAGTCTCCCTTGTTAACCTGCCATCCTCTCCACCCCCCGGGGATCACTAAGGGCACACTCGCACTAGGCAATCCGTACCGTGCCCAAGCACGTTTGACCCCCCAAAGGCTAGTGTGAACGCACAGTACACTTTCTTGGCCCTGGCACTGTTAGAATAGGTGTGCTTTGGCACGGTACGGTTGCTCATGCACGAGCACAATCACGGGTGGACAACGTGGACATTAAATATAATCATGGGTATTACTCCGCCTTGCATAATCAAGAAATCCAGGAATGTGAGAGGGCATCTACGACCAAAAAGACACAAAACAAGCCAGAAGACGTGTGGGTCCAGAACCGGAGTTATAACTGATAAATTATTAAGAATTATTACATCTTGATTGAGTGTTTCTATTTCAGCTGGCACAGCTTTTATAGCCACACAGTAAACTCACAGACCAACTGCATGCACATCACTCAAGTGACGCTACTCAGAGACAAGCTGAGACAACAGTGACGCTACTCAGAGACAAGCTGAGACAACAGTTGGAATGAAAACAGAGCTTGCAATCCAGAATAGGCTCTTTCATGGTCATTTGTCTTCTTTTGCAGTTCAAAATTAGAATGACTCATATCTGAATCTGGTCTGTTGGATTATCAAAAGCGGCATTATGAAGCGCCTAAACAAAACAGTGTTTTGAGCAAACGTACCCACTCAGATCCCAGTTCACCCTGTTAAAAACTGACAAATCGCCTACTGCATGTACTCAATTGAAAGACAATATTTTTAATGTTTTTCCTCATCAACTTCATTGATTTTTGTCAATATTATGCCTTTTCTAAAATTGATGCATGCGACACATCGTGTGTTACAGTGTCTCAACTTTTTTGGAATTGGCTTCTAGATTGTTTTTTTTATCAGTGTTGTGCTTGTATACAGTATAATTCATCATGGTGACGAGACCTGGTTGGGTTTTAACTTTTGGGAGCTTTCATCCAGTTTACTATTACCATGTTCCCATCCGCAACAAACCCTTACATTAATGTATCTGATCTGTACCCTCAGTGAACAGTGAACAAAACGGCATGAGGATGCATTTTAACTAAGTGGGAACAAATACAAAACCACTTTGGCTGAATGTTAAAGCCAATGTACAAGATTCAATGACTGATGCAGGCTCCAAAAACTCAGACAGAACTGAAGTTACTGGGAAAACATCCAACTTCCCTGTTAAAATACAAAATTCAATATATTTATTTACTCAAGTTTGAGCTCAGCAGCGTCCAAGGAGATGATGAATAAGCTAAGGGTGGTAACACATCTTGTGTCTTAATGATGCATGCATGAAATGGATTGGTCAGTGAATGAGTAAATACACAATGTGTGAAAATGAATGAAATACACACAAACAAAACAAGGATTGTCACAAAAAAGCTTGTTTCCTTAGGTCAGTAGATCCAATTGCTTCTTTCTCACAACCTGTTTCATCACGCACTAAAAAAAAGAAACCACATCTGCCCTCTCAGCACAAAATCTCCAGCCAGCCAGCGCAGTGAAATCACACCAGTCAATGAAGAAATACAACCTCAGAGGTGGAAGCCAATATCCTCGGGTTGGTCTGTAGTTAATTTAGTTTCTCCTTCAGATAATGTGTGTGAACCTATTAACATAGAGCAGCTTAAAGTCAGTGGTATTAGAGGAGATTTTTGATGTTTTTTGCTCAATTTTGTGCAACAGTATGTGGCTTTTACCTTTTCTAAGAGAGCAACATCTTTGTCACCTTACACTCACTATAACCTGAGCCTCACTGCGACATAAACCACAAAGTCTTAGTCTAAAGAAAAATTATTAACCTTGTAGGAACTAGTTTTTGTCCCCAGATGGAGGTCGAGTCCCTACAGTGTCAGGGCCAAATGAGGTCCCCACTCTGTGATTAATGCCAAGTATACATACACACCAACACTGACTCATTTCAGAGATGAATATTTAGTAATTACTCACCTACAATTTACATCAACATAAAACTCATTTGCATTGGCTAATACATTTTGGGAGGAAATATAATGGTGCCCATATTTCCCTAACTGGCAACAATTTCGTCCAGTGCAAAGCGTGTGCTGGAGTCTCTCAGTAAATTATGGCAGCAGTATGTTTCCATAAAGAAATATTAGCTGGTGCAAATTAGTTCTACGTGTGTATAATTTGTAGAAGACAACATTGAAAATGCAAGCTATAATACAAATGCAAAATCTATCACGTACACCAAGGTAAAATTAATGCAGTCTAATACATCACTCTTATGTCTATTATTTATATAAATAGGGGGAGGTTGCAGAAACACCTCTTTGTTTAATGCAATACATTTTAACAGCACCACAAACTGCAGCCTCAAAATAAAGATGAAGTTGAAGAGAGACTCGAACAGAGAGAACAGGTGGAGAGGAGAGGGAGTGCATTAAAAGAAGAAAAGTCATGGAGGAAAGTGCAGGTAAATGCTGTGAGGTTATGGACATGGTCATGACCAAGGAACATGGTAAGTGTTTAAAAAGAAGTACATACCAGCAGGACCGCTGCCAGCACAGTAATATCACATCATGTTAATTCTATCTTTTAAAAACAAATAAATGGCATCAACACTTCATATTGCTCAGTAGGAAAGCAGCAGATGATTCCATGGAAAGAATATTAAAAATGAAGACTTGTAAAGTCTTTTCTGTCAGGTGGAAGCACTGCCAGTTACTCACAGTGACCAAAGCTTCATAATGATCAATGGTCAAATTAGAGGAAATGCAAAACATCCACTCTACAAGTGCACATGATTATACAGCCCTAATTATGGAAGTGCAACAGTCTGACTATTGAAACTGATGACGCTGTTTTTTACTAATTTCTAAAACAGTATCTAGCCGCTGATCTTAACCATTGCAACTACATGTCTACCACCTTAGTTTAAACCCAATTCTAAACTTAAAGGGGCTTTATGTAAAAATTTGCAGCAATTTACATGTTTTAATAACTTTTTTATTGGCCTTGTGTGAGCGGATTGTAAGGTGACATGAAAAATTAGACCTTCTCCGTCTCTCTCGGATGTCTATACAAGCCTGTGGATGATGTGTTTAAGCTGTTTAATACCACTGGACTGTGGATTTCTTTGGGAAGGACTCGGGTCAGTTTTTCCGCGACAATCTGAAGGATGTGACTCTCTCCCCGCTCCGCTAACAGAGAGCAGTGATAGCTAATGTTAGCTTCCAGCACAACACAGAAGTTCCACAGAGCCCCTTTAACCCCCTGAAACAGCCCTGTGAAACTACCAGACAAGATGTCCTCACTATCTCCCCAAAAAACCCTTGTTCTTCAGTTTAAAATTAGATAAGATATCATAGCACACAACTTTATTCAACCTGAGGGAAATTGCTTGTGAAGCAGTGGCAGTACAAAGAAGGAAGGAAGAGAGCAAATATGAAATGTCAGTGAGATACAATGCAAAATATATACAGGCTACGCTGAGATCATACATACAGTGGTATGCAAAAGTTTGGGCACCCCTTAGGAAAATCACTGCATCAGTTTGTCACTTGCTGAGCTTTTGAAGCAGCAACTTCATTTTAACATATGTTATACCTTATGGAAACAGAAACATCTCAGTAGTGAAATCATTTTTATTGGTCCAACAGAAACATTTTTATGTGCATTTAAACAAAAATAGGCATGTGCATAAATTTGGGCACCCTTTTAATCGCATTCATTTCAAGACCTGTAGGGATTTATAGCTGACAGGTTGCAGCACAAAATTCTTTTGATTAGCTCGTGAGACCTTCAATTACAAAGACAGGTGGAACCAATCATGAAAAAGGCTGTTTAACATAGGTAATTGCTGGCTGTGCTTGTCCTAGGTTCTTTATGAGAGTGTGACAACATGGGGGCCTCTAAACAACTCTCCACTGACCTAAAAACTAAGATAATTCATTATTATGAATTAGGAGAAGGGTACAAGAAATTATCTGGAAGGTTTGGACTGTCTGTCTTCACAGTCAGAAATGTAGTGCAGAAATGGAAGGCCACAAGAACAGTCCTTGTGAAGGAAAGATGTGGTAGGCCGAAAAAAATACAGGAAAGGCACAGGCGAAGGATGGTTAGAATGGTCACAGACAAGCCACAGACCACCTCCAGAGAACTACAAGAACATCTGGCTGCTGATGGTGTAGTTGTTCATCATTCCACAATCCGGCGTACTTTGCACCAGGAAAAGCTCATTGGAAGGGTGATGCACAAAAAGCCTTTCCTGAGTGTTCGTCACAAAAAGAGTCGCATGAGGTATGCAAAAACACATCTGGACAAGCCAGAAGCATTTTGGAAAAAAAATACTGTGGTCAGATGAGACGAAGATAGAGTTATTTGGTCAGAACAAGAGGAGGTACGCATGGAGAAAAAAACACACTGCATTCCATGAGAAGAACTTATTGCCTACTGTGAAATTTGGTGGAGGGTCCATCATGTTATGGGGCTGCGTGGCTAGCACAGGTACTGGAAACCTTGTTAAAGTTGAGGGCCACATGAATTCCTCTCAGTATCAGCAGATTCTTGACAAGAATGTTTAAGAGTCGGTCACAAAGTTGAAGCTACGCCGGGGTTGGATTTTTTCATCAGGACAATGATCCTAAGCACTGTTCAAAATCCACCAAGGAATTCATGCAGAAGCACAAGTACAATGTTCTGGAATGGCCATCCCAGTCCCCAGACCTTAACATCATTGAAAATGTATGGATTGATTTGAAGCAGGCTGTCTATGCACGGAAGCCAAGAAACCTGACTGAACTGGAGGCGTTTTGTATGGAGGAATGGGCCAAAATACCACCTGCCAGACTTCAGGGACTTGTCTGTGGCTATATGAGGCGTCTACAGGCTGTTATTGCAGCAAAAGGAGGCTCTACTAAATATTAATGGAATTATTTCTTTGGGGTGCCCAAATTTATGCACATGCCTATTTTTGTTTAAATGCACATAAAAATGTTTCTGTTGGATCAATAAAAATGATTTCACTACTGAAATGTTTCTGTTTCCATAAGGTATAACATATGTTAAAATGAAGTTGCTGCTTCAAAAGCTCAGCAAGTGACAAACTGATGCAGTGATTTTCCTAAGGGGTGCCCACACTTTTGCATACCACTGTATGTATGAGAAGTGGAATCTATCTATGAATGTACAATAACAATACTTAAGTAAATGTAAGTTCCTCACACAGAAATAAAAACATCCACACCAACACTGTCTCTTTTTATCCCTTTAGATCTGTCTGACACACAATAACATTCACATGGGATGTGAATATGCAATTCACAGCAGAGTCACAGTGTGTGTGTGTGTGTGTGTGTGCGTGTATGTGTGTGTGTGTTTATGTGTGACTGAGGAGGGGGTCGGTGGTGGCAACACTCGTTACAACAGCAAATGAGACTTTTAAAAGCGTTTTGTCCATGCTGCATCTTCTAACACGTCCAGCAAAGGCCAGGAACGCGGCATGGAGGCTAAAGTCTCATTAGCGGGCGACTAGTAAACGTGGCTGAGACGATGAGCGCTGACATAAAAGCGTTCTGGGTAAGTTTTAAAGCTTGTTAGAGCTCTCCAACTTTGAGCCAACTTTCTGTGGAAGGGCTTTGAATTAAACAAGACTGGGTGTGTGCCTTGAGAGCGGATCCCTGTCAGCAGCTGCCAAACGCCTCCTGTCACCACTATTTGCTACTGACAATGGCAGTGTGTCCGTCACACACAGAGAGACGGACTACAGCAAAGTGTGGCGTCCGCTGAGGCATGGAGGCCTGCAGGCTGTTGTGCCTTAGTGACAACAAGGCTTCCTTCACAGACAGTTTCTCTGACAGGACGTCGTCCAGTGTGTAGCGGAGAAGAAGAAACACGCTGTGTGGATGCAGTTTGTTTGAAACCAGACTGTCCGCTGGGGTACGATGCCTGAAGGCTGTATGGCTACTGTGACAGTGGAGCTGCTTTCAAAAATAGGTTTTCCAGCCGAGTCTCACGTGTACCATGTGCATACACAGGAGAGAGGCTGTATGAAACTGTGCAGCCTCATGGATACAAAGCTTACAGACTGGATGATGTACAGCAAAAAATTATAGTCATATTTTGTTTCATTTGCAGAAGATTTGAAATTAGCATTTTCTGGCATAATTAATAAATAAATTAATCAATTTTATTATTTAATCCCACTTGATTTACTGGAAACCAACAGGAAATCATCTTGCTTGGCCAGAGGAAGTCTTGAACATGCATGCTCTCAGCCAGCTTGGCTGGAGATGCACTCTACTGAGCATGCTCTATGGACCTAAAAAGCATAAGGAAGTCCGTAGAGGCTTTTTTGGCATATGCACCCTGTGAGCAAGCTTCACAGAGCTGAATAGGGCGTCCATTTTTCAGCATAGTATTCAGTTCTCTTCCATGTGCTGGTGTACTGTGAGTTTATCAGTTTAGATAACCCTCTGAAAACTGTTGCCAGCTGCTGCTGGAAACACTGATGAGAGTGTTAACTTTAAACAGTTAAGTTGTGGTACAACCCAATATGTCCTCATACCTAAAAGACTGAATTGGTCGCGTGCCAATGACTCCCAAAACAACATGCACAACAGTTTCCACAGCAACACAAACTGCAACGTATAATAGTTGGAGATTACCAGCCACAGGCGAGCCAGAGCAGACCTTCATCATCATGTGATTATTGTGAAACGTCTTAATTTGATTAGATATAGGCACAAATTGGTTACATTTACATTTATTCAGTAAGCTGCATTAGTAGTAAAAGGTCTGTTACGTACGTGACATAGTTTAACTATGTTGTGTAAATTAAAAAGCACTCACCTGTGATTTTTGGTTTTATTTCTGATATACTGAAACTTTGCATTTCTTTATGTTGCAACTTTCTTTAGGATTCATTTGTTGAACTTTATGTTGTGACAGCACTCTTCTTATGGTCTGGTTAGGTTTAGGCACAAAAATCACTTGGTTAGGACAAGGAAAAGATCGTGTTTTGGCTTAAAATATCCGGTCTCCACACAGAAACGTCTCTGTAAAAATATCCAGTGTATTCACGCTTACAAATGTTGAAATCCGTCTTAACACAGTGGTCTCTTGCTTGGCAGCTGTCTCACTTGTAACACCACCGTTATGCACTCTACTGCCTTACATAAACATAGACGTCTGTTCATAAACATTTAATATGAACATGATATGACACATAGCAAATGTACAAATTGTATTGTATCCACAGTCTGCAGAAGTCTAAAATGCTGATATGTAGGCTGAGATCTTTTCAGTGAATTCAACTTAATCGCCAGAATAAAATATGAGCCATCTACTGTGCGTTTAACAGCTACTTAGATTTAGAAAAGATTATTCTTAAATTGGCAAAACAATGCTAATGAGTCTGATGTCCAGGATGTGACAGGACTTCATGGCAGGCTGGAGCCCAGATGTTGGATTCTCAGGAGGATTGGAGTTTTACGTCAGAGAGCAGCAGAGAAAGACTGATTAGACTGATGTCTAATGGGAACTGGGCGGAAAGAAAGCAAAACCACTCGGACCGCTGGGACGACAGAGCATTCACACCTCACGCACACGCTGTGTATAATATAATTAATTCTTATTTAACTGGGTAAAGTCAATCCGAGCATGTTGTTACTTTAGCAAAAGGACAAGGTTACACACAATAGCAGTGAAACATGCAACAGTTTCACGGTCAATGTCAAAACAAGGTAATGAATTCGTAAATTTTTATATATAAACCCGACTGAATACATCACAAAGTAGGATGCTTACTGTTACCTGTATGTGAATAAAGTATGTAAGGGATGTAACTTACTGTCAGCCTGTCATCTCAACTAAATGTCATGCATTTTCCTTCAAAGATCCAGACCAATTTCTTTCCATTTCTCTACGTGTGGCGTCACAAACAAAGTGTGAGTTAAATGTCACAGCCCATAGATCACATTATGTGTAAAATAAACTGTGCAGGTTTCACACACATTAAAGCACCACCAGAGAAAAACCTATTGTGATTTTCTTCTTTTAAAAGCCTTCACACGCTGGTTTCTAGTTAGTGTAACACACTGCACTGCTGGACCGGCAATGAGTTTGTGTGTCTGTGTGTACTCAAAAGTGTGTTGTGTGTCCTTGCCATAATGTTGTGGTGTTTCAGAGAGCGATGCGTGTGTGTGCATTTAATGGCCCCACATTCACTGACCTTTCAGTATCCACAGGAGTCTGCAGCGAGGGGGAGACAACAGGAGGGGAGAAATGAGCGTGGGAGAGGAAGAGAGGAGGCGAGACAAGACGAGGACAGAAAAAACACAAAAAGTGACAAAGGGGAGAGAAAATGAGAGGGGACAAGAAAAAGGTGGAAGTGAGGGGAGAGGAAGGAAAGAAAAACATGAGGATGTACAAGAGGAAGAGGAGAGAAAAAAGGTGGAGGGGGGGATACAAAGTGAGATGAGAGGAGCCGGAAAGGAGAGGTGACAGGATGAGATGAAAAACGCAAAAAAAAAGTGAGAAAGGAGAGAAAATGGGAGAGAAACTGAGAGGAGAGAAAAAAGATTGAGGAGGAGGGAGAAAGGAGAGAAAAGGATGAGATGATATACAAAATTAGGTGAGAGGAGAGGAGAGAAAAAAGGGTGGAGGAGGGGAAGGAGACAAATTTATGAGGAGACAAGATGAGACAAAAACCAAAAGAAAAGTGGAGGAGAGGAGAGGAAGGAAAGAAAAAGACACAGAGGTGATAAAAAAAGGATGGAGGAGAGAAGAGGACGAGGAGGAAAAGATGAGAGGATACAAAGTGAGATGAGAGGTCAGGAAAGAGATGGATGAGACAAAATAGGGTGGAAGAGAGGAGAGAAAGAGGAAAAGGTGAGATGAGAGAAAAGAGATGGAGGACACAAAAAAGGGTGGAATAGGAGAGAGGAAGGAAAGAAAAGGATGATGAGGATACAGAGTGAAATGAGATGCACAAAAGAGAAGGAGGAGACCCAAAAAGGGAAGAGGAGAAAATGGGTATAAGAGAAAGAGAGGAGAAGAGGCAAGATGAGATAAGGATAAGGAGATAAAAAAAAAAAAACTGTAAGAAAGGAGAGAATAAAGGAGAGGTGACAGAAAGGGGTGGAGGACAGGAAAGAGAGAAAAAATAAGAAAGATACAAAGTGAGATAAAAGGAGAGGAAAGAGAGGGATGGGAAAAGACAAGAAGAGAAGAGGAGCCAGGGGAGGAAGAAGCCTGGACAGAAAGTAATTTGGCAAAATATGTAAGAATGATAAGATGACTGAAGGTCGGTGAGTCATTTGAGGGGCACATGTCTGTCCTCTGGCTTCACATCCTCAGATATATCAAGGTGAATCTCACAGTACATCTCGAAAACTAATTCATGGAAATTCAATTCCAGGAAATGAATTATGGGAAACCCCAACGTAAACACAGCCTGACCCTGCAGACTAATTATACTAGAGGCTAATTGAATCCAGCTTTGGCCTCAAGCTGATTTTTGACTTTTCACAGTCTGGTGATCATCCTATAGAATTACATGATATAACCCTGAGTGCAGGGTGTTTGTGTCTTGTTTCAGTGGAGGGTGTCTCTTTCTGAAAAGCCTTGGCTTTGAATACTGGCAGTGTACCACGGCATTGAGAGAGGACTGTGAAGAGTGTGGTTCGGCTGATGAAAGTGACTGCAGCCAAGTGAGATCATGATTCATGAGGATATAAAAACGCAATCTGCTGCAATGCCGGTTCACTCAGGAGTCAGAAATCAGGAAGGGTGTAACAGTACTCCAGTTACTGACACTACTGCCAATAATATGAATGGTGGAGTCTTCAATTAACATATTTTCCATATGGTAAAGTGGAAGAATGCATAGTGAGAGAATTTAAAGCGAAGCAGAGTATAAACAGAATTCAGTCATTTGCAAACAAACTGTGTTAACTGACAACAGTTTTATGAAGTGTTCCTGAGCATGTAGTAATATCCTTAAACAATCATGTGTTTGACAAAATGTTGAACCTCGCCTCATCCTTGCTTATGAATGACTGAGGCTTTCGAGGATGCCCCTCTCATACCCACTCATGATACTATCACCTGTTACCAATGAACTGATGTTGCTCCTGTCCCGGCTTCTTTGAAATGTTGCTGGCATCAAATTCAGAATAAGCATATGTTTTAAGTTGGTGAGGTAAAACATAAAATATACTGTCTTTATACTGTTTTCTATGGAGTATGTGTAAAAAAGGATTAGCAGATGATCACACTTTTATTTATGTTTTACACAGTGTCTCAGGATTATAGGAAAACAAAGACGACTTTCAAATCAAATCAGTCAATCTGTACAGTGAACGACATCCTCTGTCCTTAGACCCTCGACTCGAGTGAGGAAGAACTTGTCATATTGAGAAAAAAAACCCTTTTAACAGGGAAAATATAGAAAAGATGGAAGAAACCTCAGGAAGAACCACAGAGGAGGGATCCCTCTCTCAGGACGGACAGACATGCAATAGATGTTGCATGTACAGAACAGAACAACAAAATCACAGTTTACAAAATTCCATGTGAGGATTTGGGATCCAGGGGACGCCTGAGCAGAAAGAGGCATCACCAAGTGGTGCCCAAGTCACATGACCTCCACTCCCCCGTGGTGACAGATATAGGCGATAGATAGACTTTGATAGCTAAAACATATAAAAAACGTATATAACCTTTAAATATCATTGAAAACCTCACAACATAAAACAAGTCTTGCTTCGAGCAATAAAATAAATCATTGAAAAATCATGATAAACCATTTTGCATCCTGGCAGATCAGATTTCCCAATAATGTTAAAAAAACAACAGATTTTTGTGGCATTGCTTTTCTCATCAAATGTACTCACAGTTGTAAATTATTAGTATATAATGTAATGTCTAGGAGGCATTGTTGTGACACTAGGGTTGCAATGGAATTACATTTTCATCATCAGTTATGATGACCCTTAAAAATGAAACATAGGCTTTTTTTTGAGGAACAAATGCTTTAATATAATTCCACAAAATATTATGTCCAACAAATATTAGATTTGATAAAAAACTTGAATTACATGTATATATGTATTTTTTTAATTAATAAAACATAATTCAATACTGTAGATAAGCAAATGTACACATTCTAATAAATGTCAATTTTAATGCCACGCTACCCCTAAAACCAGTGTTTTGTAACTGTATGTGACACATGTTGATACTTGTATGTCAACTAGTCAAACATCTTCAGTCCATTCAGGAGCTCCTGAATTTATTCTTTAAAATAAGATGATATATGGTATGCATCCTTTATTCATAAAGAATCTGTAGAAGATCTTTACCACATCTCAGCCCACAGTCGAACTGCTGAAACCAGGAGATCACTCTGGGTAATTAACATGAGCTAATGTTTTGACAGGAGACGGCAGGTGTTCCCAGCTCACCACGACGTCCCACAGTGAGGGATAAAGGCTAACATATGATCTTCACTCCCGCTCATTAGATGACCTTTCAAACGATTGCCTTGATTAAGCTGCACATTAGTCACGTACTTCCAGTAGAGCCGCTCAGTGAGCCCAGTAAAGCCTGGAACTCAACCTGAGAGACAGAGCGTGCTGGAAAAACTCTGCTGAGTGTTTCAGAGAACATTGTCAAGTATTTTCTGCTGTAAAGCATGAAGGGAGTTTGTTTTTAAATGTGCTTGTTTTTTGTTTTTTTAACTTCTAGCCAGACATTTTGGTGAATCACAACCTCGTCCCTTCTTTTGTTTTTCTGGTTCCATCATGCTCTGAGTTTTATTGCATCGTGGTTCTCGCTCCCAAATCTCAGTTGTCAAAAAGGTTTATTCATACTCCTTATCATAGGAAAGTAATTAAATTATATCACAAAAAAAGGTGGTTATCTTATGAGTATATGTGTGAAGATGATGATCTCCAGCATACAATGTGAAATGAATATGGACTTGCTTATTCTGGTTTTCTCGGGGTGTAAGGTTTGCTAGATAAGGCTTGTGTTATTCTATACCTTTCTACTTGTTTGTCTCCAAAGACTTCCCTGTCAACTACCCTGTCTGTGGCTCTCTGCCCCGAGCTCATTGGTTCATAATGAAGTCATACATTTTTAAAAACAGGTCACAAATCTATAGTTAGGCATTTGTCTTTTTTGCAAACAACTCAAATAGAAGTACATGAGTTTGGTACTATTTTCAGCTGCTGATTGATATGAGTATTTCTGGAAGCAAGACATGTGCAGTACATGAGATGGAGAATAAACTACATGAAGGAACATCCCACCCACTCCGACTGTGTTGCTCACTGACATGTTAGTGGACAACAATAAGCTCTACACAGCACAGGGGAATGAGAAATATCAGGCTTTAGTGTGGGAGCAGTCGACCCATGTCTGTCAGTACATTGACCCTTGTGATTTCCTTACAAACAAGTCCAGCAGGCAACAAAAAGCCTTAAACACGCAAGAATTTGAAATGCTACATCCCACAGTTCAGTTAAAATAAACTAGACCTTCCCTCAACAAAAAAACTCCTCTTCAAGATCCCAGGAAGCAAACACAAATAGTCTTAAAAAGCCAAGTACAACAGTGTGCCAATTAAAATAAATGACACCTCTTGTGTGTTGTGTGACAAGCTTGGAACATCTTCTGCAACTTCAGAGTTACCTCCCAGTCAGTGTGTGTGAGACGCATGGCTGTGTGTCCTTAAAGGCGCTGATCACTACAAGTGGAAGACCTGGTCGCTCTTCTGCTCATTTATTCTCTTGTTAGGAGGCAGGGTTTAGAATTTAAAGCCTTGGATCAAGTAGCCTACCTCAAGGGGAAATTACTGTGGTTTGGTCCAACTGTACTTTACAAATCCAAGCTCTGAATACAGAGAAGGTAATGAGTTTAAAGCAGACCTTGAGTGAAAAAATCCCATCATACATCCTCAATACAACCTTTCCACTGGCGTATGAAGGTTAAAAACATTAAACTACTTGTGTTAAATTCATGCATCAGTACAGCAGGGTTTGCACTCACTGTGAATCAACAGACAGGCTTGTTGTTCTCTCTGTAAATCAAACACAGAGCTGTATACAGAGGCTTTGTGTAGGGGAGCATTTACATTTGCTCTGCTCATATTGGAAAAACAAACTGCAATGCTTCTGCAGGTTTTGGGACACAGAGATGGCCGACAGGGAGAGTTCAACCCAGACACTGTTTTTATTAATCTTTTTTTTCCTTTTTTCAGGAACAAAGTCCTCTGGCTTCTCTTTAGACCTTCTGAAAAAAAGACATTAAATGTCTTTTTTTCATTTTTAATAAGGCAGATAGAAGTATATTAAGGGTCAGTAGAGAAATAGTAAAATTATGACATTTATGGTTTTGAGGGAGTCCTTGTGGGGTCTAAGTTAACACCATGTAATTACAATGTTCCTGGGGTCTTTTATCGCTCCCATTTTCCCTCTTACTCTTCTATCAGCTATCTAGCAATCATCTCTAGTTTTCATATCATCTCAGTATGCACCTCTATACATAAGACTTGAACTTGCTGGCACATCGGGTGGTTTGAAAAATAGATTGCATTACATTAATGCAGAATTTGTACATCTTCTATTTTTAATATTTTTAAAAAAATATTTTTTCTTTTTAATATTTATTATAGTCACTGTTTGTTTAATGTTTATTGTCTTCAATGTATGCACCTTATTCACCTAGACAAATTCCTTGTTGGTGTAAAATCCTTCTTGGCAATAAATCTGTTTCTGATTCTGATTCTGATTCTAGATGTAAAGCATGGGACTGTGTGTGCAGGTCCTTCTGAAGCGTTTGTGGTCCAAGTAGAGGCCAGATTAGTTCCCCAAAAAAGTTGCTGCGAGGCATGTGTGTAAATGTGAAGCATTTCCCTGAAAACTGAACAAATCCCTCCAACAGTTTGTCACCATTAGTCCCTCAACAACAACAATCGGCTATTTACCTGCAGGGGAAACATTTCCCGTCAGCAGAAAATGATCCAATTTCAGCCATGTATGCAGAAAAAGTTTTTTTCTTTTATAAATTGACAGAGTTCACTTATTGAGGAGCCAGGGGATTTCAAACACAATGCAATTAAACAGGAATTCCCTCCTCACTCTTTCTGTCAGTCTCTCCCTCACCCTCTCTGCAGGTTCTCAGCTGTCAGGAGTTGTATCCGGCTTCCCATTGTGTGCTCTATTATTTAGAGGTACTAGATTTATCTTTTGATGTAGGTTAATTAAAATGACAGATTGTCAGACAGGCTATACATCTGTGGCATCTGTTGCACCCAGAAGCCATTTGTCCCAGGATGAGCAGTTATGGAGTTGCAAAGTTACTGAGCTTCTTAGGACTCGAGTCTGAAAAGTAAAGATGTCACAAACAGAACCTGTTAATCTAAAACAAACTAAAAATTTTCATATGGTTTGGAACTGTCTGCTGACAGATGTGGGTCTTGGTAAAAGGGTCCCATGATGGGAGCAAAAACAAACTTTATCTCCAGCCAATTTTAGTCTCCAGCTCTGCTGTAATTACAGCATCCATCACACATAAAGAGGACGGCTCTCTACAGCTGCCACCTTTAAGGCGGACACAGGAAGCACCGCAGCTAAATGGGCTCGTTAATTACCCACTGTCAGTCTACCCACATACACTGTATGAACTTCAGGTCTCAGACGTAAACAGAGCCCATGCAAGTTCACATATAAGGCATTCAAACCCACATACATGATACCCTCTTATTAGACTGATGTGACACTTTCGACTGTAGCTTTGGCCAAACTTTGGAGCAACAGAGTCAACATTGTGTAAACATGTTGCAAAAGACCTGACATGGAGATGAAGACTCACATAATTACTAACCCTGGCTTCTAGGAAGAGAGAGGCAAAGTCACGTCACATCACATCCGGTGGACCCCATGGGACCTGATGATCCTACAGTAGTCATTGGGGAGAGACAAATTAATATTTGATCCCATTTGAAATGTGCCATGAATCACACATATGATGTTTGTCAATTTAAAAGATAATTTTCCAATTCAAGAAAAGTCACAGTTTGTCGAAAAGATAAAAAATGCCATTAAGTTATTTGTTAAACTGCTCAGTGAACTACATCTCGCTCAAAACACGTCACCAACACCAACATGGCTGCCAACACAACACCGAAAACATATTAAAAAAGATGAAAATCGCAATAATTCTGGCCATATTGATAACTGCAGTTATGTGAAAGGAGAATTTAGTTAGTTCTGTGTGCGAGCTAAATTACAGGACAGACTCTAAGATGTTTACATTACGGGTTTTGGAGAGCGTTAAACTGTTGTGTGTAGTCTCTATAATAATGTATTTTCACAGTCTTATATTTCATTAGTTTTATGACAGCTGTGAGTTGAAAATCATCTTTTAAATTGACAAATGATCATCTGAACAGCTGCTAAAATACCTCTTATCGATTGGACAGGTTTATTGGCATCGCCTGTATTGCCAAGCTGATGAACTTTTGGTTGGGTGGTGAGTGGTAACACAGGTTATTAGTGCTCTTTTGTTTAAATGTTATGAAGCCTCCTTAAATTGACTTTACTTTGTTTTCCTCAGCCATTTACCTGGTCGGTATTGTGTTTTATTCCCTGGTCTGCATCGTTCCTGCCACCACTTATCCAAACATTTTTAGAAAAAGGTTTGTGCTGCCCTTTCAGAAAATAATCACCCTCTGTACTCTGAGTTTGCTGTTCCTACTCGTTGTAGACTGCCTGAAGAGAATAATAATGTGAAACACTTTTTAAAACAACCCCAAACAAATTATTAAATGCTCTTTTTTAGAAGCTTGAACTTGGTTTTCTCCTCTTCACAATTGTGTTTTGGGATTGTCTCACTTGTCTATGCTCAAATTCATGCATACACTGGCAAATGTAAAACCTCATAGCATCCATGTTGGCCTATTTTTGTATGTATGGATATCTGAGCAATCCAAACATACAGAAATACATGGATGCCTGCACTCAGATGTGAATAGCCAAATAAGCAAGAACATCTCAAACGCTTTGTGTCTCTTTCCTTCATACCAGATTAGTCTCAAACACTGAAACATGGAGATCTCTCTGATGTATGTAGCCTCTATAATCTCCTGTGATGTTATGGCTAAAATTGAAATATCCTTCATGTCTGCTGTCCTCGCATCAGTTCCGTAGTGCACTGAAGACTAAGCCTTATAAAAGCATGTTGAAGTGGGTACTTACAAAGAGTTTTCTTGCTACAAAAACATGTTTTTGAACAGCAGTGAGGAGGCACTCACACAACACACTGTTTTCACATATTTCAAAGGGCATATGGTGTGTGTTGTGTGTGTGGTTTCATATCTGTCCTTGTTATATCCTGAGGCTTCAGACACAAGGACAACGTTTCTTAAACATCTAATCTTGTGTCCTCATCTCAGAGCAAAAAAAAGGAAAAAGTTATCTTCCAACACTCTTATCAGCCGTACACCACTAAACTGTGGAGAAGCTTAAGGAGGTGGAACATGCCAAAAAAGGGACAAAAATACTAAAACCTTGAATATGTAAGCCACTTTACAATAGCAGGCTGTGTCTCGCTCAAGGGACAATTTAAATGATACTGACCTTTTGATCAGACAGTGATTCTGTATTATGTTGGATACTACTGTTGGATTTTTGTGATTAGGTCTAAGCCTAAAATTGTCTTTTCTCTATCCATAGCCAGAAGCCACCCCTCAGTCTGTGCTCATTTAAAAACACTAGAGGGTAATCAAAAATGGATGCATATGGTTAACAACTGTACTCAAGCATCTTTGGGACACGCTGGAACAAGTCCAATCCGTGGAGGTCCCTCTGTGGATTACACTTGTTTCTGATCTGTTGAGGCGTGGACACAGGACTTCTGGGGGTGTCCTGTGGTGTTCAGGGTGTTGTCCGTGGATCCTTCGAGTCCTGGTGGTTGTGAGGGGGGCCTCCATGGATCGAACTTGTTCCAGCATGTCCCATGGATGCATGATTGGATTGGGATCTTGGGAATTTGAAGGCAAGGTCGGTGCATGTAGCTCTTTATCACGTTACTCGAGCCATTCCTGAGCAGTTTATACAGGGTGGCAGGGCGCAATGTCCTGTAGTGCTGGGGAGCAATGAACTGAGGGATAAGACCTACCTGGGATAGAATCAGATGCCTCCTGCACTTCTTTTCTCAGATCTTCTATTTCTTTGGGCTTTTCTTCGTTGGTTCATGAACTTGTGACATGGATGTGCTCTTCTTGCTTGTCAGAGGTTCTGGCTCAGCGGGCCGTTGTGTTCTCTCCCTTACACTACGGTGTAGTATTTCAAAGGTATAGCCATTCCATTCAAACAGTGTTGGTACAGCACCTTCTACTTGCCTCCTTCAACCAACAAGGTTGATGGCTCTATGAGCTGTAAAAGTGTCTGCTGCACACCTTTGTGTGAGGGGAGATGGTTAAATTATCCTGCCGTGTGTTGCCAGTCATTGTCAGCTCAGGTTGCAATGGGTTTGAAAGTCATGGAAACTTAGTATGCCGTTAAATTTGGTTGATGCCAAACAAAGTAGTTTAGGGAGGTCTCCCTAAAATATCCAGTGGTTTCACCAAATGTTGAAACTTAGTCTTGAACTCTGGTCACAAATTTTAATGTATCGTTGGCTTACAAAAACATAAACTGAGCCTCTGGACTGGCTACCTAGCTAGCTCCAAGTTACAGTAACAAAGAGGAATATTTTTTGGAATTGAATGTATGCCACAAAGCCTGCATGTAGACAGATTAAGCTACTTTTCTAGTCTCAGTATATGGTGTGACATAAACATCTTGCAATGTGGTGACCATCTTGAAACCATCCCTGATAACTTCAGCATGGCATGAATTCAGCATCAGCAAGGCAATCAAAATGAAATATTGCAAATTAAATCAGAGAACAGAGAACCATACCAGCTGTGAAGTATACAGAAATTAAGACAGTAGATAAACTAGACATATGAGTTAGAGGAAGTAAATTTCCCCAAAACATTATTCACACTTATTTCCGTGGTATTTGTATTTTTAAAGCACTGTGTGGCCCAAATTGATTTGTTTCTGTTCACTGCTTCCTAATCTCACCGTGGGCAATTTGCCTTGCTTACATTTACATTTATATTCACCAGGGACCATTAAAATTTTGAAGGAGACAAGCTCAGAGACAGCAGCAGAGGCAGCCAAGCATTTTCCAAAGGATCGTTTACGTATTCTGTCAATGCTTAAAGTTATCTTCATTACCCAGACCAGGCCAAAAATCTATACTTCATCAGGGCTGTTTGGACCATGTCTGCACAGAGCAGTGAGCGTGCAGACTTTCAACCACATCCATTTTTATAAACCTGTATGCCTTATAAACTCTCTCAGGAGACGGCCAAACATGAGTTTCTGCAGTCAGGACTCCATTTGGCCTGGAGGAGTTTGTGTGCACATTGCAGATATATAGAAACTGTAATGTAATTGGTCTTTTTAAAATATATTTTGAAAAATACCTGAAAATTATGTGGCTATACTTCAACTTTCTGCAATCAAACATCTGTATGCTGCATCATGGCAGACTAAGTAATTAACTGAACTACTACAAGTCTTATACAAAACAAGCTGACAAGGTTAGTGTAGACATGTTTGTTGCATAGGCTAATAAGAATGACATATTTTACTCTCTGCTCGCCATAGACTATGTAATATAATATTATTATATTACTACATATTTTCTATGTAAATTGGCATAAATTGGCAATACCTGTTGTTAGTGCCCTGTTTCATTTATCACTATTTAGTTATTTATTATTACTCACTTTTTTATTTTTCCTGTTGGGTTTTAAGTAGCTGGGTGTGGCTGTGTATGTGTGTGTGTGTGTGTGCGTGCGTGTGTGTGTGTGGTGGGGTGTGGTGGGGTTGTGGAGGGGGGGCTGTTGTTTTAATTGTTGCTGCTGCTGTTTTTAATTTCTGTAAAGCACTTTGCGCTACATTACCATGTAGGAAAAGCGCTCTACAAATAAAGTTTGATTGATTGATTGATTGATTGATTGATTGATAAACAGAACCATAATAAAAGGTGTCTAAACCTACAATTTAAGGAAATGCAGAGGTTGTCCACATAGTAAAAATTTCAAGCTCCCAAAATGTTTAATTAATAACACATATTCACTAACAAGACCACGCCGCTGTTTAACGTTTAAGGTAGTTTATTGAATTGGTAGAAGATTTGGAAAGGATAGGAAGGGGTTAGGGGTTGTTGGGTGAGGGAAGGGGGTCGAGGTAGGTGGATGAAGGCGCACGTCTTAGTCTGCGTGGCTTCATCATCCCCCCATGGTTCCTGTGCTGGAATGGCCTGGGTGTCTGGTCTGGAGGATCTTCTTGCCATGGGATGGCGATATCGAAGGCTGGGCTGCCGGCGATCCTGTGAGAGAGGATAGTGAAAAGGAGAGGGTCTGGGGGGGAGGGTTATCAGAACTTGAGACGAACGGGAGAACACTGGTTAGGCATGCTTATATGAGTTGCAGGTGATTGAATCAGGTTGACGTAGGTGGTTGTGTTAATGAGACACAGGTGGTTAGGTTGATGAGACTCAGGTAATTGGTTGAGATGCAGGCGGTTGGATTGGCTGGGCCTGGGTGGCAGATCAGCGAGAAGGGGCGGCGTGGTCCAGTTCCTGAACCTTAGTTATAATAACTCCATTTGACCAACAATGTCCTCGTAAGGCAAGCTACAACTTCAACCTATGGAGATACACATGATACAATATGATTAATTACCTCCGCCAAGGACGTTGGTTGGTTTGTCAGCAGGTTAACACAACAAATACGGAATGTATTCCCACAAGACTTGGATGGAGGATGGGTCTAGGTCCAGAACAGACTGCATTTTGACGCAACTTTTATTGTGGATCCAGATACAGTGACGGATCCAGGATTTCTTTTTCTCACTGTCTTTAATATTTCGAGATTTCAACATTTTTGTTAATTTCTCAGGGAATATTGATAAAAAACAATCAGGCGTATTTAGGTGGCTGGTATCTATGAATGAGCACATTATTGATGTGGATCCTACGTGAGTTTATATTATTGTTCAGCGATTATGGGTGGTTTAAAATTTAAATACACATCTATCAAGTTTGATATTGGATTAGGCTCGATCTGGGTGATTGTAGTAGAGTGTACAAGTCTTTGTTTGAAACAGATTAGGACTAAAGACTTGTGAACTTAAGGTCCACTCGCCATCTTTTTCTGCACCTAAGTGCATCTTACAGACTACCTGCATGGGAGATGCCATTTTTGTGTGTGTTCACTGAGGAGGACAGTGAGATGCAGTTGAAAGCTCCAGAAAACAGCAATAAAGTGGAGCTTGATTAAAGATAGTTTTTTAAACTGAAGATGACTAACTCTGTTAGTAATCTACATGAGTAAGTACAGTTGTCTCAACATATTGAAAACATTTTTGTCCTGTCCTGTGCAGTTTTTGGATTCTGGCATATCGTTACACAGCGACTCTTAACTTGCAGAAATCCTGCAAGGCTCTTCCCAACCGTAAATCAGCAGGTTTTGAGGCAAAAACGAATGATTACGACAAGTCAGATAACATTTGACATCAGCATACGTTTGAAAAGGATTCTCCTTTTTCATACGGTTCAGTCTTAGAGATATAATTCTGTGGAGCTGAATGGAGCCAGACCTGGTTGCAGGGAGTTTTGTCATAGCTGTAAAGCCACAAGCATTTGCTGTTCCTCGCTGTAAACATAACAAACAAAGCAGCTCATCGAGTTGTGGGTTCTGTATCTTATTCAACAACAGTTTGACCGGATATGTGGTTGGTTATAACTCACTCGGGGACAGAGATTTAGGACTCTCTAAGCTAAATATTACCAAAGTAATTACACGATATGCAGATTTATTATGTTTTATTATGTAAATATTGTGTCTGAATCATTGTTTTGAATATTATTACTTATTTCGCTAATTACCTCAACTGCCATCACATCACATTAAAAAGTTGATTTATTCTGCTCTAAGTAATTCACCAACACTCCCTCTCTTCTCCCTCCTCCTCCACCACCCCCTCACTGTCAACCAACTTAAGACTTTATACCATGCCGGCTTTTCCATCAGGGACCTGCTTCATTGCCCCAATTTCCAAAAATATTAACATCTGATGCCGGAGAACACATGGGAGACGTGAACATCACACACCACCTTTGTTCCCACAACCCAAACACTGTAGGGAGCTTCAAACTCCCACGCAGAAATCTTTTAAATCCCCAAGTCTGCTTGTAGTGAACATAGAGAACTTGGCCTGCAGATCCCACATGTACTGATACAGTAATGACACACCCAGCAATGCATGCTCAGTTTTTACAAGTGTACTTATGTCACAGCATCAGATTGAAAAAAGGAGAAGATTTCCATTCTTTTGGTGAATTGTAATGGGTGTTTTGGTAAAAACTGTGGTATTCATGCATAAAATCACACCGAGCTAACCTGACAGAGGAATAGCAGAAGGCAAGAGGTGAAACAAACACAAACACAACGGTATTCCACTGATGTAGATGCATTGCAGATGTATGAAGGGGAGCGGCAGACACCATCGCTGACGTCAAGTTTTTGCTCAATTCTGCAGAACTGCCACTTCAAAACCCCACCATGTTTTTTTTCTCCGAGCAGAGCTTTTAAGTATTCCCTCTGATGGATGTTGCACGACTCCCCTGCTGTGTCTTGGTATGGTGTTTCTCTTTTTTTGGGGAACCAAATGTAGCACTGCAGCCAATCTCCTTCCACAACACAAAGGTTGGAGGAGTGGTTCGCTGTCAGGGGCCCTGGGACACCCAATGGTCCACAACGCAGCTTCAGAGGGCTCCCAGCCATGTGGGGAATTGTCCAGAGCTTTACTAATCAATATTTTTATTTGAACAATTAATCAAGTGATGTGAAAGTGCTGGTTGACAAACCCACAGAGAATTATCTCCCACAACTCTGCAGCTTTATGGAGCTTTTTAGCCTTTTCCGCTTTTTACACCACCAACATAAAACAATTACCCTATTGCTCAGTCTCAATGTCCTCATCAAACAAGCTCTGTTAAATTATCCCAAGTGTTTCCAACAATGTTCAAGCCGAACAAGGGAATTATGTTTTCACCTGTGTCCGTTTGTTTGTTGGTTGGTTGATTTGTCAGCAGGATTACACAAAAACTAAAGAGCAGATTTCCACGAAACTTGAATGGAGGATGGTTCTCGGCCCTGAATAGACCACATTAACTTTTGGAGCCGATCCGGATAAAGGCACTGATCCAGGAATTTGGTTCTCCTCATTTTCTTTAACACTGTGAGATTGTGGGGTTTTTCGACATATTCGTTCATTTCTCAGGAAATAATGCATGGATCTTGATTAAAATAATCAGCCATATTTAGGCGCCTGGTATCTATGAGTGAGTACAATTTAATGCAGATATAGGAGACTGTTGGAGTTGGCCTTGGCTGAGGTATGCACTAGCTAAAACTTTCATCAGCAATACCAGTTGTTTAACAATAAAGACAATAAATCCCAAGATCCTACAGAACTTGTACCTTTTGGGGGTTTTTTTGATTGAGAGAACATAGTGGCAGAAATGACATCCTGTGCATTTAAATGCATAATATTTTCAGCATCAGCAGGACACTGGATGAAAATCATAAGGTGCAGAATTCTCATCTATATGGATGTAGAATATAGCCAACATGCAGGACCAAGATTGCTGCTGAGGATATTGACATCAAAATACTGATTGATTAACTGACCTATAGCATCTTTTTTATTTCATAGGAATAGGATTAAAGCTTGACGTAAGTTTTTCTGTGTCTTGCACAAAGATGTTATTCTGAATACATTGGAGCATAATCACAAATCTACTATTAAGGATGAAAATCCGCCATCACCTGGCCAAGGTCCCCTGCCCACAATTATGGAGTGAAACTATGACAGAGTTTGCTAACTTTTCTTAGTTGCAAGGAAGAGACAGAGGCCCCAGTTAGACCCAAATAAATAAACTACTTTAAGAAAGTTAGAGAGGTTCAAGGTAGACTGCACACAAGTCTCATGTGCCTATTAGTTGCTGTTGTAATAGATGGCTTTTGTCTTTCTGAAAGTACATTCAAAGATCTTATAATTTAAAGTTGCAACACTTGTCCTGTCGTTGTATCAGATCAAAACCAACATTTCTGGTGCCAGCCTTAACTGACAATTGCTACATAAGTCTAAATGGATAAAAGCTAAATAGTTTTAAATGCAATGTCTTCGTTTACTTTAACAAAAGAAGTTATCTCTCCAACTGTAACTAAGACAACACACATAAATGAGAAAGTAGCTGAAAAGAAGTCATTAAGATTCCCTGAAAGCTCTACAAACAAGGACAATAAACTCATGCAAATCAAATCTGGAGAAGGCTGTACACTGTGAGCTTTGGCAAGAACAATGTCTGACTTTATTTCAATGTTTAACTCATTAGGGATTATGATGAATGATTAGTCAATGCATTGACTCCTTTCTGTCGACCTTACGGTGAGGGAATGGCAGTTCTGACCAGAAGGGGATTTGTGAGTCTATAACTGTGAAGAAATGAAGCAGGGCCATTCAATAGAGATTATGTAGAGTTGTCCCTAATCACATATTGTTGCTTGTGTCAAATGCTGTGCTGACCTTATTGTTATTCTGCCAATAGTTTTCCCATTAATTCTCCAAAACTGGGAGAAAATTATCTATTTCCCATTGTTAAGACAATCAAATAGAACTTAGACTAAGCAGCTCGTTAGTCCTCCCTGTAGTTATGGTTTCTCTGCAACTCCAATTATTGAAAAGAGCAGACCAGGTTGTAAAAGATGGAGCCCTTTTATATTATTTTAGATTGTGATATGAATACAGGCAGCTTTCTGTGTCCTTAACAGCAGTCCGTCCTAGGGATGATTGGATGATTTATTCTGTATTGAAATGTGAAACCAGTTCCAGCCTGTGTTTGCGAGGAAGGGGACTGCCAAGAGAAGACTGGTTAAAGTTTGCATCGAGGGAGATGACTTTAAAGCATCTCTGTGTTTCCAGGCGGCCTCATCAGCTGCAGAGATTTATGGCTTGTTGACTCTTAACTGAAGGAGAAGCCAAATAACTTGGCGATGTATTTGTCTCAAATAAAGCGGGAAGCTCTCTGCAAAATAGGATGAGAATTATTGAACATAAAATGGTTCGGCAGCACTGAGAGTGATATTGTTGGGCGGAAACTGCCGATAGTCTAAATTCTGCTTTAAAATGTGATTATTTTCATGTAAAAACTACAAGAATTCAGTGAATCTTGAGGATGTTTGTCAGGGAGACCTTAGAAACAGGAAGATGGGAGTCTTGATAAGCCATTTCTTCATGGAGGTTCCTACAGAAGGGTCAGCCTGCATCAGTACAGGGCAGCCATTTACTATTTACAATTACACACTCCCACACTCCTATGCATCCAGGAAGCAGTTTGAGGTTCAGTGTCTCCTATGCATCCAGGAAGCAGTTTGAGGTTCAGTGTCTTGCTCAAGGACACTTTGACGTGTGGACAGGAGGAGCTGGAGACCTGCTGAGCCACAGCAGTATCTTTGATTTTACTGCTTGTTTTCCAAGCATGAAATGTTGGAGATGAAAGTCAGCACCTCCAAATCCTCTCAAAGGAGCACAAGGTAGGCTGTGTTCAAATCATAACCTGTTTACTGATTTATTATCTTGCAATGCAGCATTCAGCAAAAGTATTGTTGCTATGGTTACCTGCAGTTTAATACACCTTGCACACAGATTTAGAGTTGTGGTGGACCTGTTGATCAGATGTCTGTTTTGTATGTGCTGTACTGAATATGAAATGCTGGGCTGATACAGATGTTTTAAAAAAATAACTGAAAATATCTTTTTGTTTTTATTGTTTTTATTCCCCCCTCTTACGCCAGATGAAGAAATCTTCATTAAAAAGTAACTGAACTGTTTTAAAACCATTCAGTCATTCACTCCCTTACACTATCTTTGAAAGAGCACAAATTTGATCATGCAAGTTTATGAAATAACCTTTAATATGACCATCTGTCACATAAAAAAATATATATATATATATTAAAAGGCTACTGCTTCAAAAGCCTTTTTAGCCTCCGATACAACTATCTACTCAGTGATGAGATTTTCACACTTGATGGTAGGGATGTCACGAGCCAGTAGCTAATGAATGTGCCAGCAAATTGATGTGATCAACATTGTCCACTGCCATTGGTGAATGTTGTCTTATTTGCTGATGGGCAGATAGCAGTCAACAAAGCAAATATCGGCTGATGCCAATGTTCAGCTGATATATTGTGCATCCCTGGTTATGAGAATTGACTACCAGGCATGACATAATCTAATGACCAGTACAAACCCAAAGTAAAAAACTAACTTATTGCTCTGCACTTAGTGTATTTATACGAAATTGCAGAAGGATCGGCAACTTGCTTATCATAATAACTGACTGGGTTTGGATGTAGTTACCGCAAGATTTAAGTGTTTTTCCCTCAATGAAAATGTCACGAGGAAATTGTAATCTGTTTTCAGACGTGAACTAACATTTTTACATGTTAATAACAGAATAATGCTACACGTGAAGTGGATATTATAACAAGTTAATGACTTTATTCAAATATAAATGAAAAGGGAAAAATATAAATTTCACATGTGAAAACGTGAATTTTACATTTTCCCATGTGAATTACAAATGTTAATTTGTGACTTTCTTTTTTTCAAGTGTGCTTTAGAATTTCCACATGTGGACACACAACACATTTGATCCTCATATGTGAATATAAAATAAATTAATGCCACGTGTGTTAGACAATTTCACAATGGTCTTTTTTCACATAGGTATAGATTTTTCCAATGTATTTTCATACATTCATACTTGACTGGCTTTTTTTCCATGGTGTACACCCAACATGTTGCAATCAGCTAACCGATATAAACCGGTTCACTTTGACACGCCAGATGCCTGTAGTGGAAAAGAATAAATAATGTTTTTTGTGTGTTTGTTTTGTTTTTTGTCAGGTAAAGTAACTCTATGCACAGGTAGTTGGCCAATTAAGGGAACCTGGGTTCCTAGTACCATTTTGCATTCTAACAAAACAATACAATACAATATAAATAGGTGTTTTGGCCCTCCAAGGGGCTGATCTAATTAAATGCATGTTAAATGAGCACAATAGCTCAATAAGATTACATTTTTAAATTCTTAAGTGCTCGTTGTGAAACTGGCTTATGCATGCTGAAATGCCAACTTCATGTGGAAAAGATGCACTTAACATTATGGAGGGTGTAAAAAAAAGCCATACTGAACACCAGCGTCTGAAAGTTTTTCTTTCCAAAATGTGTTTTGCCATTAAGAGTGAACTAAGTGTGCAGGCGGACCTGGCAATAACAGTTTTGAGGCTATTGCTGTTTTGTTAGAGTACTAATTAGAATGCAAATCAGAGGATGTACTGCCAGCAAAATGTTCTGTCACTACATCCTGCAGACAAAGAAAACACTTTGTCAGTCATTACGGCTCCAATCAGTCTTCGAGCTGACGAGGGATAAAACATGATTACAATGCAAAAGGTATTAAGTGTTTTTTTTTTATCACACATTGTGAGCAAGAATAATGAAATGGAGGTGGATAGGAAGAGCACAGCTCCAACATATGAGTGTGTGCGAATGCTCCGTTTTTTATTATTACTACATCATATACGTCTACTTAATGTTATTTCAAGTCGTTTTTAGAGCATGTTGTCCTAAATCTGACGAGAATGTTAGATGTATATTGAGCGCTTTGGTATGTATTCTGTGTACATACATATTCAGCACTATGACTTCCTCAGATAAATAATTCAAAGAAAGAAAATACCCAGTATTTTTTGAATATTTATGCAGCAATATCCAATATCTCAGGCCGTGCAGCTCTTCCACCAGCATCACACTGAATTCAGTCTAATAAAGCTTTAATTAGACTGAGCATGCCAAGAAAATATCACAGCTGTGATACAAAAAGAAATTAGTAATACTCTGCCAAATACTGATTGTTCAATCCCTCTCCTTGTTTTTTTTAAAAATGAATTTCAACCTCTCTTGTTGCGTTTTTGCATGTATCAGGGGAATATGTGATTTCAAACACACGTTGTGTTTTTTTTTTAGGCTGACCATGTATAGTAGCAAGTGCCCGACACAGATCAGGTGTGTTTCTCTCCTTGCTGACGTGGCCCCTCCACAGTCCTTTGCTGTAAAAAAAACTATGCTCTTACTTGACACTTGCTTAAAAGCTAAACAAGTGAAGGCTGAGGCCAAAAGGAGCCACTGCTTTCACTCATCATGTCCCCACAGCCGTTGTGCTATTTACTGAGGACTGAAGGTCAAAGGGATATTGATGTTGGACAGTCAGGACTTGGAAATATTTGGAAAAGAAGGTGGAGGTAGCAAAGGTGTGTTTGTATTGAAAGTCCAACCCTAACCCAAGTCATGAGACAACGTAATGGTTAAAACAGATTAATGATTAAGTACGAAGAGGAAAGGAAGCCCCTTTTCAAAAAATGGTCATGCTCCTGTGCTGCATTATTGTCTGGTTTCAAATATTTTGTACTGTATCATGTTGCTGGACTCTGCATTAGTCGAATATGACTTGAACTAATTGAAACAAAACAAATCGGCTGTACTGTAATGTAATCTAATACACAGTAATGTAATGAAATGTAATCTAATTGTTCATTTGGATTACATGAGTATTCCTGTTATTGCCATAACAACAGGGCTGTAATCACTGTGAAGCATTTAATCTCATCTCATTTTGTCTTATTATATGACTGCGTGACGTCGAGCTTTGTACCGTTGTCATGATGACAGAGCTGGGCTCGAGTTGGACGCTGTTAGTTGAAAATGAGGGTTAAGGGATGTACTTAAAACAAGTATGACTACAGCACAAAGAAAAAGTAGTGAGAGTGAATCAAAAATGTAAATGGTTTGTTTCAGATGTTAACAGTGTCCACCTTCAAATTTACAATCACCTCACTCTTATTGTTTCTGAGTAAAAGGTCACAATTCCCATCGGAAATAATTGTCTTTCTGATTTTAAACTTTGACGGTGGGCTCATGCAGATACTCAATATGAATGGACTCAAATCATCTCACTTCCATGCTTTATATGCCGAATTAACAAGAAGGCCCAAATAATTAAGTCTGGGGACTCTATCCATGGGCAACTAAGAAGTAGCCTATATTGAATACTGTTCACTGTATTTGACATGTTACTGTCAATAAAATGTTGTCTTCTGTCAGAAATGTATATAAATAGTGAAAATAGTGGAACAGCTTATTCTTGCTGCGGCCAAGACTTTGGGAATCACTGGGCTAATGATTAATCTACTTCTCTTTTCAGCTATAATTGATAACATCAGGGAGTTCAGCCTGACTTTATAGTTTTTGTTTTGGCTTTTGGTTTACATTTGAATTCCTAGTTTCACTGATTCATCTTCCTACCTTATCAGTTTTACTAGTGTTTGACTTATAGATGAATTAAATTGAAATAAAAATCTTGTGTTTATATTTTTTGGCGTAGCTGTGTTTTGGTCTACATTTAAAATTTCAGTTTTTACCAAATCGTTGCTTAACCTTATCAGTTTCAATACATTTTGACTTTGACAGGTTAAAGCTGGAGTATGGAAATCAAGTCTTTTATATTCAAGCAATTGCCAAATGAGTTTATACATTGCAGTTTAAGCCTTAACCCTTGAAATAAATATGTCTGTCTATGTATTTTGAAGTCAGAATTCATTAAGAGGGGAGTTGCCACAGCAACTGTTTAGAGCTTTTGGCAGAGAAACCTAACTGCCACAAGGAGGAGACACAAGTTTCATACTCTAAAAATACTCTTTAAATAAAAATAAAAATCTTTTTTTTTTTTTTAAAGTTGTTTTCTTTGCATTTAAATTCTGGGCTGTTCGCCCTTAATGTTTGGTTACCACAGAAACAATGCTGGAGGCAAATGTTCATAAAAAAATTGAAAAACATTCAACAAAGATATCAGGAGGAAGATAACAGCAGGAAGAAAATCTGCAAAGACAACAAAGCGTCATGAACTCCAGGAATGTCCATGAGAAGCAGTGGTCGCTCGCGGAGGACTACAGTGCAGCCTACTCTGAACTCCAGAAGAAAGACCTCGAGCTGAACATGCTTATGGCAAAGAAAGAGGAGAAAAAACAGGTGTGGAGTTAGCAATAACAGCTAAATGTTACTTTAAATGTAAAAAACTAATCACTGTGTAACAAGGACTGGATGGGAAAAGGTATTTGGTGGGTAACTCAGTTATGACTGCAGGCTATCGTGCGAACGCTATGAGAATTTCTGCCATACAAAGGTTATGATACATTTATGTCTTAAGCCATCCGCAGTTGATCCTTCCATAGTCCCACTCTTTTTCACTCTATGCTCCAACAGTTGAGCAAGCTTGGTACCAGGATGAACCTCAGTCAGCTTTCCCATTTCCTGTTAAACTAATTGTGCTAGTGCTTGGCTTGTCTATGTTGAAAAAACTAGTTAAGCAAGATGGTTCAAAGATGTTGCTGGATGGCCTGTACCTGTACCTCAACACCCTGATCACATGTAAGGTGTTTTGTTGATTTCATAACCAAAGACACATATTGGCCAATGTGACATGTGGATTAGTTTGTGCAGTAGATCTCACCACCGATGTAAAGTCACGATCTTTACGGACACATCACATTGTATATTGTCAAATCTTGGGCTAGCTAATGTTAGCAAAATGCTACCTACCTAGCTGGATAACGTGTAACAATTAACAAACGTTACATCAAGAGAAGCAAGCCTAATGTCAGATCACCAATATCAGTCAGGTTTACTTCCTCCTTATTTCTGAGGTAATGTTAAAAAGAAAAGATGAAGGCTTCACTTGTTTTTGTTGAGAACAGTTTGACGTGGCCGCAATTTGCATCGTTCTGCCTTGTTCATAAAACTTTACATTGTGAAAATATCCTTTAATCCAGGACTGTTGTCCTTGCTGTCGGCTTCTTGAAGCTATATTGTCTCACTACCGGGCAATATAACGCTGCAACACCTGGCTAAACGGGACCGGCGTCACCATGTTTCGTCACCACAAAGCATCGTCCAACCTAGCAACAGTAACTAAGGGAGTTGGATTGGGCAGTTACATGTTTAATAAAGGGAATCTTGACAAAGTCTAGCCTAGACTATTTCTTATTATCTGTGGTTAATAACATTTTACATAAATCAAAGTTTATGAGAGTGAACCCTTTTCAGTTTTATAATGATTTTCTTCATATATGGAAGTCCTTAAAATCATGAAAAATACAAATGCTGTGGATTTTTTTAGCATTATAAGAAGAATATGATTTTAAATCATAAAGTATTTTAATATTATTTCAATCTTACATCTGTTTTGATTAGTCTTTTCTGTGTTTTCTGTATGCATCTGATCCTGTTGGTCGAAGGCACAGATCTTAAAGCCATGTTGTTTGAACATGAGAAATTGTTAATTAAACAATCATAAATATTCCTAATGTAACTTTTGCCTGCTGTGTTTGCTTTAGGTGTTGGAGACTTTGCAAAAGCGCAGAGAAGAGCTGAACAAGAAAGCTGAGGAGTTATGCTTTGAGATTTTTGTCAAGGTACAGTACGGGGACCATTTCACACGTGACTCCTGTATAGACTGTAGATTTTAGATTTCAGTTTTTCCTACCTCCTCCTGTGTAGCATGAAGAAATTTGCCGAGTTACTGAGGAAGCAGAGGAGGAGGAGAGGAAAAAGGGCCTTCAAAAGGACGCAGAGATTAAGAGGCTGAAGGAGGAGTACGTTGAGCTGATGGGGAGGAACCAGGAGCTACGGTGTCAGGTGCAGAATCACAGAGTGTATCGCGACATCATGGAGCGGGCAGCCAAGATTAGTAAGGTAAGGCAAGGATTTTTACATGTGACTAAATCTGAATTTGTTTTTCATCGTGAAGCAATAGTCTGTTAACAAAAGCCTGTTATCTGTTTACTAAATCTGTCAGTTGAAAGATTGTCCATGCAGATATATGCACGTATTCTTTCCACCTAATTGCAGAGAACATCAAGTCTCTCCTGAAGTGGAATTAACATACTAGTATGCCGACACTTTTCGCGATGGACACATACAATACTTTTCAAAACATACACAGTCATTGGCCAAAAGAAAGCCAAGAAAGTGTCATCTTTTATTTGGGGCTACAGCTGTAATCTCTGTGTGCATTACAGTTTGACAGCACGGAGAGGCTCACAGGTCATTTGGAGAGTCTTCTCGTCCTCAGAGAGAAACTCTATCGGAGGGACAAGAAGGCAGTAGAGCAGGCCACCCAGCAGAGAACGGCCCTTTGGACTCTGGAGGACCGGCATCACTCGCTGCAGCTGCAGAAGAACAACCAGCTGTCCCAGCTCGACAAGGAGCTAAAGAATACGCTCTCTGAAACTCAAACATGGGTACCAGACATAATAATAAGAGTCAAAATCTGGCGTCAGAACACCAGATTCAATTTTGCTAAATGATGTTCCCTGTCTACATACAGGAAAGTAAGTGGATCCATATTGTGAAAACAGCAGCAAAGGAAAACCTCCTCTGGGGACAGATGAAGATGGCGACCCTCAACCTCTATGATATGACAAATGCTGGCGTTAAAGAAGAAGAAGCTGTCGATGTGAATGACACAGAGACGCAGCTGGACAAGGTATCTGCCCTGACAGTGCAGAGATGGACACAAACAGCCAGAGCAAGAGAACAGAGAACGATCATCTAACTGTCTCCTATTGTCTCCTTCTTAGATCATGATGTTCATCCAGGACCACGAGGACATATTGAAATGGCATCAGATTTCCACAGAGAGACAACGACGGACAGCAAAGAAAGGAACAGGAAAAAAACAAGGCCAAAAATGTATAGCAACGGAGAGAGATTAAGTTTCCATGTTTTTTAATTTAAACTGAATTCACTGAAGTTGCATTGAATTGTGATTTTAATGTTTGCTCATTAGTCGTTTTACTGTCAAACTCTAAAGCCCCAGATTTATTCCCACAACAGCCACTGTTGGTGTTTAAATGCATGAATGGTGGCTGAGCCTGCATAGGTACTGCGATAGTTTCAAGGCTGTTTGGACATCTGGTGTTTCGCTCTGAAACCTCCCTTTTTGTCTTGTCCTCCTAGTATTCTATAAACTGTGACTTTCGCTGTCGCTCTATGTCAGACTGACCCAGAATGCCCTGGTGTGAAGCTGACCTTTCAGCTGAAATGGATTGACTCTGTTATTCTCTATTTTTCTATTATACCATTTATTAAATAATACAAAGGCAATCTTTTGTCGATTCATCTTTTATTTGAACACTTGTCTACAAGGGGAAATAAGAATTTCCACCACAATGGAGAATGATAGAGTGATAGAAACCGAGGTAAAACAAGAGTTAACGGACGGGCATCCACTGAATGGAGAGCTCTCTGTTGTTGCAGCAAAGTCTGTTCCCCCACTAATATCTGCTTCCCCTTAACATCATACTTTTATATTCCCCCAAGCCTGACCTGTAAAGTTTGGATTTATTTATGTTTAAATCTCTGTTCGTTTATTAGTTTTCACAATAATATACATAATTAAAGGAAAAAAAACAACAACAAATGACCTTTTCAATTTTAGAAGCAGGTTGTCAAATTGACCTTCCTAAATCTCCCCTGCTTAAAGCTACAGTTGGTAATGTTGGAGAGCTAGCAAGATTTGAAAGTGGCACCTCCTCTAAGCTCCACCCCCTCCTCCCCCTCCCGTCAGTGCTCCGTCCAAAGCCACGCCCCCACAAACTTGAACGTGCATCTGACAGTAGGAGTCAGCAGGGCAGGCTGGCTTACACCGACAGAGAAGCTAATGTTAGCATTGGGCTAATACGAGCTACAAAAGTAGCTAAGTTGGCTAACGTTAGATATTTCATGAAAATTACAAATCCCCCCGAAGCCAAACAAATAATTACCTGTCCAACAGAAAGACAGCAACCTCTGCATCACTTCTTAGGCCCTTCAGCTCCCTCAGTTGTCTCCACCGTTCAAAACCGATGATGAACCGATGTTGACTCTGGTTTTGTCCCAAGCCTTCTTCGTTGCAGCCTTTTCTTTCTTTCTTTTCTTAGCCTGTTTAGCGGTCGAGCCGTTACAAGTAACGCTGGCAGTGCTTCTTTTGGCGGCATTTTCTTTGCCATTGTTCTCTCCTGCTAACTCTGTATGGAGTGTGCTGAATATTTCCGGCAACGGTGACACATGATGAGTGCACGCAGGGAGGAGGGAGGGACAGAGGGGGGCGTGGGCAGGACGAGACATGAAGGCATCTGATTGGTTCTTTCCACTCGCACCGAGAGGCAGGGATTGGTCAGAGTTCTTACAGGCCTGCAGCTGCCACAGAGGTCTGATTTTTTTCGTTCCTTTTTCTGAACACATTGGCTGTGTCCCAATTCAGGGGCTGCATCCTTCAAGGATGCGGCCTTTGCGGCCCACAAAGGCCGGGTCCTTTGGAGAGACCTTGAAGGCCGCGTCCACCGATGTTAAATGGGACGGTCCAGCCTTCGGAGTATTTCCTGGTTGCGTCACCAGGTGTTCATGCATTAAAGTCTGTTTTGGTTCAAATCTATCAAACGTGTACATTTATTTGTGTGTGTACAATGTGTCAAATCTAAATTGAATTATCAACATTACAAAATAAACATTAACCCATTGGTGAATTACAACTATATTTACCATAGCATTACCAGCGTCACGCATTTTAACTGAAAGTTAAAATTTGGAGGTTTTATAGTCCCTTGAAGTTTAACATATCTGGCGTTGGATGTTCAAATGACTAAAAGCGAGTATAAACCCATTACTTACATTTGAATGTCATGTCTGCACCACTTGATGTCGCCATTTTCTCTTGCTTCCTCTTCTGTTTCGGGACTGAGCAGCGGTGCGCAAAGGATCTTGGGATATGGCAGACCGCAAAGGATAGTAGCGGTGCGTCCTCCAAAAAGAGGGAAGGGCAGGCTGCATTTGTGGGCTGCATTTGAAGGAGCCTTCAAATTTGGACAGCCTTCGCGCGGCGTTGTGACGTAATTGGCCTTCAATGCACCCTTCGAGGGCTGCAGCCCCTGAATTGAGACACAGCCATTATGTATTGACTACTCTCAGGATGGAAGGACCATTTCACACAGTATAACAAAAAGTGTTTCTGAACAGGATTACCAACTATAGCTTTAAACAGCCTGGGTTGAAATGTTTTAATCAAATAAAAGTATTTTTGTGCTTTGCAGCATTCAACTACTTATGACTAATTAACCTAACAATATACATTTATGGTCACATTACAGTAAATATAGAACTTAAGGTGTAGTTAGTAAGTTTGGGAAAGATATATACATTCATTTCACTATCCTGCAATGTGTGCAATAGTATTTAATATACCTGTACAATAATTTAACAGTGCTGTTTGTTAGATATATTCAAATATGCAATGAAAATATATAACATATAATTATATTGTATAAATATATTGCATAAAGTAACACACTCACATGAATATAAACCTGGTATCTTAACCAGGTTTAACTGGATAATGTGTATGTGTGTGTGTTTGTGAGAGAATGTGTGTGAAAACACCTTCTATTATCAGTAAGTAAGAATTGTCCACTAGCAAAGCACATGCTGACTCACTCAATGCTCCCCACAGCGCACTGCAGGTGATTTTTATATTTTATCTATTCTTTAGCTCCCACAGAGCTGAGGCTTGTTTAAGCTATTTTACAACAATTTAGTAAATATATTTACCATAATCAATGTTAATTTGTTCAGTGGGACAGCTTTATCTGTGCCTGAATGACTACACGAAGCTATACCGTCATTATAAAGTAAAATATGGGAATTCTGCAGTTAAAGTTTATGTAAAAATTGTTTGATTTTGTCTTAATGACTGCGGTTTGAATTTTTCATGCAATCCATCAGATGATGTAATTTTGGTGTTTCGGTTGCAAAATGAAGAATCAACATGCCAGGAATAACAAATCCACAGGTTGAAGTGAAATTCAGTTATGTGATTGAGAAACAAGCCTGTATATCTTCACATAACCCTGTTTGACATCCCTTTCACTTCACTGATGGAATGTCATCTTCGACTCTCAAATCCGAGAGATCGGGGTGTTTGAGGAGTGTTGGACTTGCCTTTGGCCCTGAGAGTTCAGGGGGCCTCCAACACTCGATTCAACACACTGTGAATCCTTGAACTGACAGCACACAGCAAGTGACTTGACTTTGCTGCCTGCTGATATTACAGGAATGCCAGTTTTCTTCGTGTAACAGAGTGGATTTCGGAGCAAACCAGATATGACAAAAAACTACAGATGTGTATTTTCACAACATTTTCATATCCTGATAAAATTAACAGGTAATTAAAACTATTTTCTTTACACTTAATGGTATACTATGAGGATTTTCCTCAAACAAAGCAATGTACAGGCTATTACAGAGACAATCTCTCCCAATCATCACTTATGACCCACTAGACGTAATTACCTGTCTGTATCTGCAGAGACCCTGTCCTTCGCCTCTATTTTCTTACCATTTTGTTGAGTTCAGGATGTTTTAATAGCTTTAAACTCAACATATAATTTAACACAAACACCTGGATCAATCGTGTTTATGGACGACAAGCTATAGACAAACACTGCCATTAACACAGGGGACAAAGCCAAAGGAGATCCAAGCCCCAGGGGAGTGCACCAGGCTTTGAAGCTAATTTGACATAGTGGCCAAACCATGTAATCATCATCATCGTCACACTGGCCTAAAAATACTTTTCCCCCATAGGCTTACATTGTGAAAGAATCGGCAGCAAAATGGTGGATCATTTTTTATCACGACCTGTGCAAAATGATCCATCCTGTCCTATTACATTAAGAAAATCTTAAAGCGCCATGCAATCCGAACATTTTATCCTGAGTTAAATTAGAAAAGGGGCTAATGGTTTGGTCAGCAGAAGTCTCTACAGTACATGTGCAGTATGCATTCATCTGGACACATTCTTTACACCTATTAAACATCTGGCTATACATTTCAAGCCACCTCCAATCAGATTAGATTGAATTTCAAATCCGTCTCAAATGCTTTTTAGTTGCATTCAAACTTGCATTTCATATCCTACAGCTATCCGACCAGCCGAAACACATGAAATGACTAAGTGCAAATTGGGTTAAATTTCCAATGCTTTCGATTCAATATTCTTACAATATCTTCATAGGGCAGCTGATATATGGTAAGGCAGCTAAAATCACATTGCTCAGATTAGTGAAAGATTACGTTGTATCAAAAAACAGCCTGATGCTTCCAGTGTGAGACTGAAGTGTAACCTAGGATTTCAGTTTTGAACGTATGCTTTAGGCCCATTCAATATCAAGATCTCCTCAACTTTACTTTTTCTCCGTTACATGATCACACAGCCTCCATGGACATGAACATTGCCATTAAAATGAAATGAGCACTTAAAATATCTGCATATGTGCGTGATCAAAAATGCAGATCATGAGAGACACTTGAGACAGAATGTGGCGAGAGGCATGCATTTATTTAACATGTAGTAGTAGGCAGTCTTAATACAGTTCGGTGTTGGCTCTGCTGCCCACAGAAGGGCTCTGGAGATCAACCTCTGGACCAGAGAAGGGGCGAGTAATTGGGGACAGGTAAAGCATTAAAAATTCAAGGGAGAGATGTGATCTAAGGATTGAAGCCCACAATAATACAGAGACATGATTAATGATAGAGCAGGAGGAGATGGTGGGCAGGTGAGACGGTTCGGCTTGAACTTGTGCTTTATGTCAAAGCGAAGTATGCTAGTAAAAAGCCTTTATAATGGACAATTCAGCACTTAACTGTAGATTAACTGTATATCAAATGCTAACGTTTAGTGCCAGCGCACAAAGTAGTGTGACATATATGTAGTCAGGTGGAAAGTAAAGGGGAAAAGGTTGGGGTGGTGGATGTGGATGTACTCAGCCAGCCCAGTCGCCAGAATATAATGTTGGCATTGTACTTTTTCTGCAAACGATGGATATGTTAAATGTGTTCTTTACATAAATATGGTGGTTGTGTTACACCTAGACGAGAAGTGCGGCTAAGTGAGAGACGACTGTTTTCAAGACAGTGTTTCAACATTTGTCAGCTTGAAACCACTGGATAGTTTGGAGGCGGCATTGGGACAATTTAACAGAGGCAACAGAACCAGATAAGCCAAAACATGATCTTTTCCAAACTCAAACAAAGTGGTTAACGTGCCTAAACCTAACCAGACCATAAGCACAGCATCGTCACAACATAAAATTGAAAATTGAACATAGAGGTTCAAGTTTTGCTACTTAGAAGAAACATAATGTTTCATTATATTCATTGTTTACAGTAAATGGACATCAACATTTAATCTGGTGACATATAGCACCGTTCTCAAAATATTAGCATTGAAGCGTACCATTGATGGACGAAACAGCCCTGTACTGTCACAGACTGGTTAGGTTAAGGCACCAAAACTCCTTGGTTAGGTTCAGGAAAACATGGTTTATTTTTAAATCACACATCACAACTTCAGTTACAAATGTACCTAAGTTACGTAAGTAACTTACGTTACGGTGACGTAATACTTCACAGAACATTTGGCAGTTGGACCTAAATAATTACATCCAATAAAAGCAAACTTCTTTCAACTTACTAGACTGCTTTTGTCATTGAGTTCAGTCATTATCCACTCTGAAGTCACAATAACATTTTTCAAACATTTTGGAGTGAATCCTTTAAAATATATTCTCATAAATTCATAACAGATTAAAGCACAGGCATGACTTCCAACCTGCTGTGAGATAGCAGAATAATGACAGTTTTTATTGCAGAGATTTATTGTATTGGTGTAATATTCCTCAAAACGATTTTTTCTGAAATGAACAGACTCTCCTCAGCAGAAAACAGAAGGGTCAGTGGACAAAGAAGTGCCCATCAGTGTACACACAGCTTCTATCTTTTCATCTCATACGCTATGCAGACCATGCAGCCTGCAAGGAAATACTGCATTAGAAAGAGGAACTACTGGTTCTCTCGCTCCTTGCAGCCTCTGTCATTTCCCATGACACAAGCTTTTTAATGGATTTTCTCATCTTTGTGTGTGAGGTAATATGATATGTATTCATCTGACTGTGACTGGCACCACATGGGGCAGGAGGCTGCTAGAGAGGTTGCTCATGTGCAAACATAACATGATTCTGCCTGCAACCATCACAATACTCCAATCCTTCCTGTTACTGGTTTCATTCATGGCAGACCTCAGGCAGCACCTGCAGTACAACCACAATATATCCTGCTGTGATGGCTTTCTTTGCACCAGGCAGTATTTGTGTGTATTATTGTATGTTTTGCTCTGGAATTTAATATATATAGATATATATATATATATATATATATATATATATATATATATATATATATATATATATATATCTATATCTATATATATATATATATATAGATATATATACACATATGTGTGTGTATATAAATATATATATGTGTGTGTGTGTGTGTGTGTGTGTGTGTGTGTGTGTGTGAGAAGTCATGTCATTCTTGTTACCACCTGAAATACTGAAAATGAAAAATGAAACAAAAAATAATATATATATATATATATATATATATATATATATATATATATATATAGGAAATAAAAATAATACCTATATATATCAAGTCAAGATGGTAAACTGACCTTACAGCAAATGATGTTTCACTCCAACACAGGACAGACAATTCGAAACAACATATGTGGTTAACGTTAAACATATACATATAATTAAAAGCATAATCAAGGGTTTTTTGCTTCTAACGGCGACGCTCGTAGCCATCTCCCATGGCATCCCTTGCCTCGCTCCAAGAACTCTGTGGGTATCTCCCAAGTCTCTTTTGTGATATTTACTTGATCCATTCAGGAACCGGAAGCTGTTCTAGTGTGCCATCCTGCAAGCAATCTCTGAGGAAGCTCTTATTTCTGCTCCAAGTAGCGAGTAGGGATCTCTGAGGAGCCATGAGCGAGGATACAGGAAAGCTGACTGATCCTCGCAGGATTATTTATATTTTCTGTAGATTATGTGTTTAAAGGGGTGAAAATCAGCACAGGTCAGGTCATGTGACTCATAAACAGTAGTCAGTTTATGAGTTAGAAGTTGTTGGAAAGGAGTCATTCTCAGTGGTTCGCTCTTAAACTCTTAAAATAATCATATGCACGGCCTTATACCTTTGCCCTCATTTCTGTTTTTCAAATATTTTTTTGCTTGGAATCAAATGCTTTATGGTCACGATTAATTTTGTAGTGAGTCAACTCGGTTCAAGGATTTTATGAAACATTAACGAATGAATGGGAAATTCAAATGTTCTGATGAGATCATTTGTACAGAGCAGGATAACAGCGCACTCTTTCGGACCTTCTCTGGTGGAGTGCATTCATCGTTATGACCGACCAAGGTATCAGACTGCTGCATTGTCTGCATTATATTTGAAACACACTGGGTCCTATATTGCAGTCACGTATGTGTGATGTGCTACGTACCAATTCACAATGACCTCCTGTCACCTGATAAAAACAGAATTGGTGCATTCCATTGCAAGTCAGAGGTTGTAGTTTCCGAGTCGGTATTTCCGACTTCCAATCTAAAAGCGTTCCAGTGCATTTGGACGTTCACTGCAAATGGGTGTTTGAATAGCAAATCTGCAAACTTCACAAGCAACTACTGCAACTGATATAACAGTTGAGGGCACAGACAGGAGGAGTCGGCTCCTAACACATACTCTCAGAGACTTCTTTTGAGCAAAGATCAACTGAATGAAAAAAGTTAAAATGACAACTACAAATTGTATTTACTGCACACTTTACAAACACTATATGAAGTAAAACTTGAAGAAGTAGAAAGGAATTGTTCACTATGTGCGCCGTCATACTGCTGTGATGTCATATGTTGTGAACTCGGGCTACACCCTACTTTCCGACTTGGATAGCCGTTTCTCTGCACTTTTATGTGTCGTTTTCTTTCCGTGTTACAAGTACAATTGAAAGCACCACATGGCTTGGCCATGTGACAATTCAAGTTCAAAAGACTTGAAGTTGAGAAGACTTCAAAAGAAACTGTGACAGTTTATGTTTCTTCATATTAAAGTGAAATTCTTCTCTTAAAGGGAATATGGCAAGCCTGATGAGAGAAGCATTCCACAAGCCTTTCTAATGTCAGAGACACAGAAAGCATGTAGGAAGAAGAGAATTAAAATATTCTTCTTCATCATCTGGTTTCATGGTTGTTATCTCTGCTGAAATAACTCATTTAGAGGCATGACTGAAAGATGTATGTTTATATGGAGAAAATGTGCCGACTGAGTAGAGTATGTATGTTCACAGCACATGTAATCTTGGATTATCTCTGCATAGTTTTCTGTGCTGAGAATGAAAAGTCGAACCAAATGAGCAGCTGCTGACACAGGATCGCTGATATAACATTTAATATGAAGCTAAACATATAATCAAGCCGTTTTATGAAGCAAGAACCATACTATTAACTCTTCTTGTTACATCTTTTGGCTGTTGGCTCGTATTAATTTCCCATCTCTGACCATGTGACTGCAGCTGCCCTGTATGGATGTTATCTCTGGAAGCTGCATTTGGAGGTTTTAATGTGAGTTTCTTTGGCGGGAGAGGGATGCTTGGGGCAAAGGGAGATAAGGGAAATACATTTGGATTCACTCATTTTGATGAAAGCATAATTGAGTCCATTGGAGGCTTTTAGTGGGCTCAGATACAACCGCGATGCCTGCAGACGTCTGTGTAAAATTACATTTGCCTGAGAGCTGGAAGAGCAGTCACTGCAGCTCGTACCTCAGACAGGCAGGGTGAATTAGTATTTGCATAATAATGAATGCTTAGCTTTTGTTGACCTGCGCTGAGGACTAAATTGTGTGGGGTTTAGCAATCAGCACAACTCAGTGTTACGCAAATTGTCACATTGTGTTTCGAAGTGTTTGCTGTGGTTGTTTAGAAGAACAGAACAGAGAACATTTTAATCCAAGCAGAGCTGGATGCGTCTTTAGTATCATCCCACAAGACCACCATCAATAAAATTATAAAGACACAAGAAAGTGAGATATAACTGAACAGAAAATCCACATATACACAAACATGCAGTGCACACATGGCACAGATGTTTAATTGGTTGACTCAAACCCCAAAAGGTGGAACTATCATTCACAGATATCATAAATTCAAACTAACAAGTAATTTTTTAAAAATTAATTCCAACACAATGGATTTTGCACAATGTGTGAGGCAGAGAAACAGTGAGCTCTAACTGTCATATAAGCATGTGTGATGATCAGCTGTCCATCCACCAGTATTTAGAGAGAGTCTCATCTTTCAACGTCATATTCAAAGGGAAACTATCTCAAACTACAGACTGCAGAGTGCCAAAAATATGAGTTTTTAATACATAATTGCAGTTAGTGGTACTTTAATGATAATGCATGTAAGTAACAAGATCATACTTAGTAACTAAAGGATGTTTTGACCCTAAACAGCAGTACACAGAAGTCACAGCTCAATTCAAACCCCAGTTTAGGAGATGTGTGTAAGTTTGGTTGTGGCGGTACTGGCAGGAAAATGCCTAGAAACCAGCTAAACCAGCTAAACCACATAATAAAATCCATCATATATATATATATATATATATATATATATATATATATATATATATATCTATATATATATATCTATATATATATATATATATCTATATATATATATATATATATGTATGTGTGTGTGTGTGTTTATGGGGAATGCCAATAGTCACTAATACTTAAATAATAATCAAAAAATGCCTCTTTAGGAAATAATGAAACTGAAATATACTTTGTTTACCACCTCTAAAGTCCCAGATGAAATTAAATAGGAAAACTCTTAGGGCCGGATCTACTAAGATCCCAAATTGCTTGTACTAATCTGCGTGCGCAATCTAGAAATTTGCGTGTGGGGTTGAACCGCGGTTTGCGGGCGATTTACTAAGAGTGATTGCGTAAATGACAACAGGCGCAAACGTGTTGGAGACACGCCTATTTAAATGAGGGTTTAGCGTGTTTCATGGTTTTCAGCATGGCGAGTTTGAGAGAGCGAAAGCGCAAAGTGAAATTCGACCCTTTGGAATTAGAAGTGTTGGTAGAGGAAGCAAATAAACATTTCAAGAGCTGCAGCAAAGGAATCTGACGGTCGCGCAAAGGAACGCCGTGTGGGAGAAAATCAGTGAAAAAGTTAATGCTGTTGGATGAAGTGAAAAGGAGATACCAAGACATCAGAAGAGGAACAAAAGAAAAATTGGCGTGTTGTTTTTGTTTCGGCGTCTCCTTCTTGCAACAATAACCGCAGCCATGTGTGCGCAATTACGCATACAAACCGTTTGCACCTCCCTTTGAGACGTGTTAAATATAGAAGCCGTTTCTATTTAGCAAAATTGCTTTCAGGTTTGATAAATCACTTTGCGTGTGCTAAATTAATATATTTACATTTTCTCCACCCAGAACACGCACAATTGCGTGTAAACGCCCCATATTGCATATTCATTGCTGCAAACGAACTAACTGGATGCAGACGCGCTATTTTGCACCTTTGACAGACGCAACCCTTTTTGCGCACTGTTAGTAAATCAGTTTGTACAATTTTTTGCGTGTGCAAGGAGTTTGCACACGTTTTAATACACGCAAACCTTTAGTAGATCCGGCCCAAAGTGTATAGAGGGGCTTGGGTACTGAACAGGGCCTAAATAGAGTTTCTGTCAGACAGTCTGTTTGGATGAGGTCCTCAGTGAGTCAAGGACAGAATCAGTCTGACCTGGGTATCATTCCCCACCGCTCTTCTCAAAAGAGCGTCGTCACACCCTGATGGCTATGAGGGGAATGGCCCAAGCTGCTTTCATCATTAATCTGGAGCAAGTCGCCACACCCTGCACACAGGTGATCTGAATCCACTGCAATCAGTCCAGAGGGATTTAGTTCGGATAGAAAGATAGCACGTATTACAAGGATACATTTTGTAAGTGCCAAGGACAGACAAAACACTCTTGCTGGGGTCTGTGTAGCATTTTGCCCATCGGCAACTTCTTATATTATTATTTTCATTATTAAAATTGGTATGATTCCGAAAATGTCTGTATCACACTGTACGACCACTGAACAAACTCTTCCACAAGGCAGCAGGTCACAACAGGCTGTAAAACTGAAAATCTATGAAATTAAACTACTATTTAACTATGTCACAATGGTCACATCAGGTGCAGCCTGCAAATTCTTACTGAAGCCAGTTGAGAGAGGAGTAAAAACATATTTTCCATTGAGTAAAGCCGTCAGTGCCGTTCTTTGCTTCTTTCAATGGCCACAAGCTCTCACACATCACATGATCTGACAAACCCAGCTGCCTCGCAGGTAACTATATCCACACACTCCTCCATTCTTATTCATTAGCCTAGTTTACTGATCAAGTCCCTTCTGCAGATATACAATTATTATAGGATTGCAAAATGCAATTAAAAAAAAATCAAATTCCAAGGGGAACTAAGGACACTCTATTGAAGTGCACAGCAGGGCTAAATAAAAGACGAAGTGAAAAGATCTTGGCAAGCTCAAGAACATTAAGTGGAAATCTTACTGAGTTGACCAACAACCAAAACACCCTCTTTGGGTTTCTCTTTACATCTTTACCTGTAGCATATTATTTGTATTAAATATTTTGTGTTAAAGATATTCCTAATCCATAATTTGCACTAGACCAATTCTGAAATAAATCTCTAACAGCAACGAGACGTGACACAACTGCAAAAACCTCTAAAGGAAATGAACATACAGGCTATAAATATTCATCATGTTTAGAAGCTATAATGATATTCATCTCCATGGGAACCTCCTTATATAGCATCACTTTCTAGTAGAGCCGATGGGGAAAACACTAAAAATCCTTTTTACAAATATGTGTCACTACCCTTGTGATGAAATTGGATGCTTGCCTCGGCTTGCTTAAAAAGTGACGCTGTTTCAATGTTTGCATGAAAAGCTTTTGAATTCATGCACTGACTTTAATTAAAGATGATGTTTATATCAGTGCAGATGATTTTCCTTAGTTGCAATATGTCTCCACAAAACCCCACTGTTCAAATTAGCATCATTGTTTCAGATGAGGAAAGAGCTGCCTTTTATGTAGAAAAGAAGGAAGTGGACACAGCTGTCAGGACCTCCATCTCATTTATCTCCAATATTCTCACACACATCACTTTATTATACTGATCTGCAGGACGATGAATACGCATTTTCAGAAAGTAAAAAAATATTACATCTTTTTTATCTTTCATAAAAAGATTCAAAATTCATGTTAAAAGTTTGCAAGATGTTACCCGAAGACGTCGTACTGTAGAAGACTTAGAATAACAAGCTTGTACCGCAGTCTCAAAGATCAAACAGGCTAAACCTGGCAGGAACAAGGGATTAATGCAGCTCATTATTGTTCCTGTATTTCACAGAAACCACATCGGGGTCAAAAGTTTACAATGTGAGGCCGCTGGTAACAGATGTTACAGATGTTTGGGTGCTGCTGACGGAAGGTAATAACCAGCCTGGTACAAGGCTCCCACAGTCACTGAGAGATGCAGCTCCAGCAGATTTAGATGCAGTCCAGATGTAGGATGTTACTCCTGAACTATACACAATTCTGAGAGGAGAAAATATAAAATATAATGTCACGTTCAGTGCATGGTGGAGTGTTACGACACATTTACTGTGGTTGGACTGGTTGTCTCCGTGCTGCTAATCAAAGATAAAACCGGTATTATTCGATTTTTTACTTTACTCCAATAGATAGTTTCGTGGTGTTTTGCTTTGTCAACAAACATCACATGGAAAGACCAACATTACAAATGCACTGAGGAAGAACTACAACCAGAGTATATAAGTCACTCAGCCCCAAGCCCATTCTTTCCTACTGAAGATTTAAACATTTAAAATCCAGTCAGTGTCTTATTTGAAAAAGCGCTTTAATTTCCTAAAACAGCTACATTTTTTAAAATCACTCAAACAGGAGATCAGTGGTAATCACCAATTTTACACATTGTGTGTTGATAGGTCTTAGGGAGTACTACTGCAAATGTGAAAAAAAAAAAGTAGTATAAAGCATTTTGTGGCTCCAGAGGAAGCTGCATGTAATCTGATAAATCGCAGTAGTTGGTGGAGTAACCCTTTAATAGTACATTTTTGGGGGGGCTATTTTTAGTGATGAATAAATACGCATTTGGTGCTTTAGCGAGGACATGCTTTCTAGATACATTCACTGTATTCAAAGAGCTACCATATACAAAACATTATAGATGATTTATATAAACAGATTTTAGACAGAAGGTGACATTATTATAAGCAGCTGTTATATAATCTAATATAAATCCCTGACTCACTTATTCATTATGCTGTGATATATGTTGTATATCATGTAACTTATCATTCAATTTATGTTATGCGATGCACTTTTTGACCTTTTAATATATAATTTGCACCTTATTTCGACCTGCCGAGTTTTCCAATTAATTAATTAAATGTATGAAATGACACATCCATTGCACCTTCAGTCCTAAAAGCTGCAGTATTCGCAGCCTTCTATCCTTCCACTGTTTTCAGTTTTAATGTTTTATCTCATCTTGTCTCTCTCTCTTCATTTCAGCACTAATGGAATATATTAGCCAGCCCGACAAAGCATCTATTCAATTCTTTCATATTGTAAAGAACATTAAAATCCTATTCAGAATGCCCACTCAGAGTGCTGTAGGTAATATTACCTTTCTATCTGTAAAAAGATATGAAAAACACTTCAAGGTTGCAAGCAAACCACTGGAGTGTAAATAATTTAAAAAACGAGGGAGTCTGGATGAGCTCCCATGATACAGTGCTCTACTATGACTCTAGAGATACTGCATTAGTTCTGGTGTACTAATGAGTGAAAGTTGAAAATAGGTTATTAAATTCTCGCCTCTGTCTTTTAAAAAATGGATGGCATTTCTTTCACTGCGACACCAAAATCATTTTCATTTGCCTCAACACCACATCTCTCTCACTTATTTCAGTGTATGCTCTGGTAATGACAGCGACCTTCGCAGCGAGCTGAGAGTCACGGTGAGCGAGCTTCGCCCTCATTAGCAGCCTGCGCTCGCTGTCTGCCGGTCATCTCACCGGGGAAAAAAAAAAAACAAGCAGGGGAAGACACATCCTCTGGGGTGGCTCGGGTGAAACCGTCCCTGCACGCTTCCCCGTCCCCAAATTCGTCCTTGTCCCTTCCTCTGAAGCTGAGTGGGGACAAAAATGTCAGCAACACAAGGTGCCAGACGGGCCCTCGCCTTCTCTGTGGGTTCTGCTACTATTTTCTGCTCATTAGGAAGTATAACAAGATTTCACCCTTCTGCCCAAATCAAATAAAGGCTGTGTGATGATAGCCTAGGTGACTTTAAGGCTCCTAATGAATCTGTCAGGACTGAATCCCTGCCGCCCCTCTCTCTCTGTGTGGGTGTGTCGTGCAGATTTTGTCAGGTCTTGGTAGACATCCTGGGGAATGTATGTGGACTGACTTGTTGATGAGGAGTAATACGTTTCGATGTGTATGGAGAGGTAGAGCTCAAATAACATTATCGATAACATCTACAGGTTCTCATCAAACACAGCATGGAATTTCTGCCACTTGGGGTCTCTCCATCAAAATAAAACTAAAGATGTAAGTAACATGGGGAGCTGTTCGGTGTTAAACAGTTGTTGATGAAAATGTATCTACGTGACCCAGGCAGAGGTAATGTTAAAGTTTTATTGACTTTATGTTTAGTCACGTACAATGACTTCCTTTCTCACTCACTCATATATCATCTGATGTTTTTCTGGAAGTTACAGCAACAAGCCACCAAATGAAACACATTATTAACTTGAATAAAGTCACATTTTTCACTGGACATAAACATCTTTAAACTGACTGCCAACCAAAATTACATTGCAGTACTTACAAATGCTAATAACGCGTTATTGTGGATCCTTTTCTTGCTCCCTACTTTGGCTCTTCATGGCTGCCTTTGTTGGTTGGGCTGGTTAGGTCTAGACATGAGGTGTGAGATTGGTTAGGGTTAGGGTAAGAATATCAGGATAAGCCAATCAGGGGCAGAGAAGGGCGGGTCATTGCAAGAAAAGCAGTGAGCTCCATTAAGAATATGTTTCTACCTGGCATTATCATGCTTCTTTACTTGTGTCTCGAGTGACCTCTAGTGATCAGATCTCACTTCCCCACTCTATGTGCAAATAAACATGTACATCACTGGGACGAACAGACACAATCATTTTTGCACAAAGAAGAAAATAACAATGTATGAAGTATCATAAAGTTTATTATGTTTCTACTTGCTCAACAACTCACAAAATCGAGCGATTGCATCCGTTACATGTCATTTAAGTTAATGTTACTATAAAAATGGATTAATGCAACTTAAAGAAATGATGAATAAATTGGGCCATGCAACATAACCAAAACATTATTAGAAAGGCGACGAACCACTTGAAGCATTTTGAATAGAAGTGTCCGTAACACCAGAGATGGAGGTTGCATGACACATATCTCACAGGAACGTGTATCTTTAGTCCAACTCTGAGCCATAAATGATGTCACGTTTGAGTTTTAATAAAATATGACATTATTAGCTCTGACATTTTGTCAAACATGCTGCATTCAGCCATCTAGAAAGTCAAAACACTGCAACATATTTAGTTTTTACTTTGAAGCCCTTCGTCTTGCTGGAAGCTGTGGATATTATAATCTACCTCAAACCCACTCACTGCTCCCATGATGTGTCTCTGTGGTTTTGATATGTATTGAGGTCATGTTGTCTGCCTGAATCACAGGATGAGGTCTTTCACATCCAGATTTTAATGTTTTGTAAATGGAAAAAGTCAGAGAAAATGACTGTTTTTCATCAAACCCCTGCTTACTTTTCAAGCTCTACATAATTTGTTTAACATAATGTGCCCATTTACTGTCTGCACATTGTGTTTCTGGTCCAGTCTCTCATATTGTGTGAGGGATGTTTCTGCCTTGGACGCTTTGCTTCGTGAGATGGGCCTGACAAACGCAGTGATGTAGAAAGCAGAGCTGGAGTGAACAAAATTATTATTAATTATTATTATCTGCAAGGTGATGCTGTGAGTGCTGCTCTCTTCATCAGATGTCTGCACTCCAAAATGTCAAGCTCGCAGGTGTTAATGCATTCACACCTTTGGAAAATAATGCACTGTCCACTTCAATTATGTTGCTGTTATGTCCTTCATGCTTCAAATCCTCACCATGGACCAAGATCTGTATTTTAGTCTTGGAAAAGGAATTGTTACTGCTTTCTGGTCTATTTGAGGGCTGCAGATAATTGGAATTGGCTCGTTTTTCTATTAATCAAATGTTGGATCAGGCTCTATACATGCCCACAAACAGCGACTGACGAAACAACAACCCAACCTTTGAGAAAGTCTGTGATGAGTTTAGAAATTTCTCTCAAACTTGGTGTAATGAGTTAAAAATTAAACACTTTAGATTTTCCCTTGCACACCTGTGGCCCACACAAGTTCCCCAGCAGCCCACACAAGCTGCCATTAAATATTAATCATTTCTATTAATGCGATATGAGGGCATAGCATGCAAACAAAGGCAAACCGCCACTGTGATCCAGATTGATCATTTTAATTAAACTGGCTTGGGGACAAAGGCACAACAATGCATTATAGGGTAGCTGGTTATTTGTTATCCGTGCTGAAAGCTTTCTCCAGGCCTTTTAACTGCTGAAACTGACTGCAGCTTTTTCACAAGCTGCCTTTTTTATAATGTTAGAACACATAAGTTCAGAGTCTGGGGGTCTAGAAGAGAACACATTTACATATTTAGTAGGTCTTCAATCATTGTTGTATTTGCATTTATATTCCCCTTGAAAGCACATTTTAAATTCCTTAAAAGTTTCTACAATGTTTGCGAGGTTGGCCTTTTCTCAGGAAGACTATTTCTGTCTTCTTCTGGAAATCAGCCAAAATGAGTCAGCCCTGATCAAACATTTTATTTTTACCATCAGTGGCCCCATATCCAACTGAGATTGACTGCAGAGCAGCGACAGCCTCTTTGGTTTCACGCTGGCATGCATGAGGAGCAAAGGAAGGTTTCCTACAATCAGAAGTTGAAAAAACAGAACCTGACACCTCCTCAGAGCTCTGATCCCAGGTCTGATTGCCTTTGATAATTTTTATTCAGCTGCTAAAAAAATCTGCCACCTGCTTTTCAGAGAGGTGATAACTTATTTCCTTCAGTTTCTTCAAACTTGTACAAGCTAGAGAGCCAGAAATAATGGCACAGAAGCATCTGAGATATAATGGAATCTATATCTGCTCTCATGATTGCACAGCAGCGTGAAGCAGCAATGTAACCCTTTGCTATATCCATATGTGTGTTTGGAGATGGAAATCAATTTCTCTTACAGGCAGGGCATATAGATAGATAGCACATATCAGATTTAGTCAAGGCCGGGACATATCCAATTTTCAGCTTCAAATATACATTCAAATCCGCTTCAAGGTCAGACCCTGAATATGTTCCTGACAGGCCCGAGGAATGATCTCCAGCATGGATAAAGTAGTTTTAATGTAGTTAACATTGTGGAGAAAATACATATTTAAATCACCATAAAATAATAATACCAATGATAATAGCCTAGAGTTTTCTAACATTGTTAGAATATGAGAAGCTTCTGCAGAACATTTGCTCTGATTTCTCATGTCATTTCTCCAAACGAGGTCTGGGAGACTCTCGCTGCGCTGCTTCATCCTGTACAGCTGTTTATTTTGTTCATTTTGTTCTGCGAGTTCGACTCTTCAGTCCCTGAAGTGTTTCCCTTCAGAAGATGAGACGTCTGATTCGCAGTGACACAGCGACAGTGTCTTGGTGAACTCGGAGTGAACCGTCTGTCGGCGAAAATCTTCAGCAGCATCCGAGATATGAAATATGAAACTCTCTGAGCACTGCAATATTAATATGGTGGCACTTTAACAGCAGAGGGCATTTTAGCCACGGTTGAGAAAGGTTAACATTGTCCATTTAAATTTTTACAGTGAGAGCAACAGGGCAGTTAAAAAGTAGAAGTGGAGTAAAACATCACATAACTCTACTTCTTAAAGCGATTTGGTCAACTACACTGACTTGCAGAGAATTGAGGTCTTTCAGAGCTACAACATCTTTTTGGCACATAATTTACTTCGTGACCCACATGACAAGCAACTAATATTGCGTGCAAAAGGTCAGAGCTGAAGTGCCTTAACTATAGAAAGCTCTTGTGTCTGAATGGCTGACACATGAGAATTCAAATTATATAAAAAGGACACCTGGATTATAGATCAGGTCAAAAGTTTAGCTGCCGTTTAACGAACCCCATAAAATGTTACTCTGTAATAAACATATTTAAATAGAACCCCAACTTTGACTTCTTGTGTCTGTTTTTATTTTCATCATTCCAAATAAAATATTCATGTAATTTGAATACCTTCCCCACGTGCAATCCAACGCATATCTGCTATTTGGGCTAATTTCTTTCCCAAGCCATGGGTGTAACAACACTGCCAGGAAATGGCACCAAAGAAACAGTGTGAACTTTCATTGAATCATGAAATTCTGGCATAAAATGGCCAGTTGGCTGACACTGGCACATTTACAGGACTGTTGATTAATGTGTGCTGTCATTGTAAATAAATTAACGAACTAATGAGTCATAGGAGAGAGCAGTAATGAGGGACAAGGGACAGTTTTTCATCATTAGCTGCAAGTCAAAGACATTAGAAGCATAATTTAGCAACATTGACCAACATTGTCAGAGTGAACACACATCTGCAAAAATAAGTTTTATATCCATACCCATTTACTTTAGTTGGGGTTTTTATAATGAGGTATTCATTAAAAATATAGAAGTTGCAGTCTGTGGAATTTTTGCAGCTTTCAAGAGGTTTTTTTAGCCTCTTTAGGATCATTGTTTTGGTTCATCACCACTATTCTCCTTTTCTTTGCTTATTTGTCCTTCTTATCTTCCTCTTTTCATGAACTTCCTCAGAAATTAAGCCACATCATCTTTTGGATATGACCATGGCTGTTCTTTTTTCCACTTGCCTTTAAAATTGTATCCCTACAGGTTCATCCACAAAGTTCATCCTTTTGGCATTCATTTTATTGGAATATATCCATTTTATGTAAGCATTTTGGAGTAAATGTATGCTTGTGACTGTAGAGTGTTTTACTTTTCTAGCTCTATGTATGATATGGGATATGATATGTCACCAGTGGATATTGGAGATTGTCATATAGTAATTGATATTTGGTATTCTTTTCTTTGTATTGCACGTGGGGAATGTGATTGGTAGCCGACTTTCAGCCACTCCCTATTTAAGATGGCTTAAAGAGACATAAAGTGATCAGGAAGGGCTCCAAAATAAAGTTCCCAAAAAGCACTCACTGATTTCTTCGGCGGAAACCTTCTCTCCTCTCAGACCCTTAGGAATACACTTCAAAGTTTGAGTCCATACAAACAGACACTGGGACCAGGCCATTGTTGGCAAACCAGAAAAGTGCGACATGTTGGTTGTCAGCAGGAGCCATCAGTTGTCATGGTACAAAGACAGCTCTTAGCCAAAGAGAGAAGAGGGAGAAAACACTTTCAGCTCCTGTGGATGCAGATCTCTACTGGGTCAAGAAGCATTTGCTACCGGGCCAAGAGGAAACAATGTGATTCAAACTCATAAGCTACTTTCACTGTAATTAACTTGAAATGTCTCCGGTGCATTTTATTTTCATTACTTCCTGTCCACCGACAACAACAGGAGGAGCAAGGAATCAAACCTCCAACCCTGTGATAGTGGACAACCCGCTCTACCTCCCGTGCAGCTAGAACTATCTGGCTTAGCCTGCTGTCAGCCTGACACAGACCTGCACAGATGGACTGACCGATAATTAACTGCACTGATATCACCGAGCTTCAGTCTCTCCCATCTCTGTGAGTGTACATGCTGTGGAAGCTCCCTGCAGAAATGATTATTCTTGTGCAGCCCACAATAACTGATGACTCGTCATCGCTCCAACAAAAGGACCTATTCAGAGACTCCCACAAGAGCATTAGATTTTACCAAACCCTCTCTTTCACTTCAAGACAAGGAGCCAATTACACACCCCTCATACACTTCTAATAAACATCACCCCCGCGCCACACCCCACGCTCAACTCACAAGGGCGAAAAAAATTGGTTGTTTATCAAATGCCTCTCGAGACTGTGGACGTTTGCAGATGGAGGAGAAGAGGAGAGAGGAGCGGGCTTCTCCCAGCGGCCCGGAGAGTTCTCGATATAATCATGTACTTGTTCTCTTGTTGTCCTGCACTTCTCGAGCTGGTCTCAAGAAAGTTTGTGAAATGACGCACAATGGCTTCAAATAACTCAACAATTTACGACTAATAAAGACGCTGGAGAGGGAGAGCTAGTTACAGGGAGTAGTATTAAAAACAAAACCTCCACACACCACAGAGGAAAGCACACTTGTCTTTAGTGGTAGAGGAAGGTGATGACAGTAGTGTGCACAGGGGTCTATAGAGATCCCGAAGTCTCCAATAACACCAAATATAACAAGCTTAAATCTGAAGAAGAAGATCCTAAATTTTTTCTCTGCCTTTAACCCACCTCTGAGGAGCAGTGGACAGCCATCATACAGCCAGTGCCTTGGTCAAGGGCACTTACTGGAGAATTCACCTGATATACATGTTTATGTGGGAACTTATATTTCCATTTAATACTATGGTGCAGCCATATACAACATGGAATACTGTCTTTTAATATTTTATATAAACATCCTACAGCTTCAACTACGCATTGGAATGAGCTAATACGAAAAAAATACTACACTGTCAGATACAACTTCAAAGCAACTTATAAGAAAAAAAGGGGGAAACTGAATATTGAAAAATATATGTAATATATCTACACCCTATTAAGACTCTTACTAACAGGCAACTAGGCTGAGAGAGCCGCAGTGGTCAAGCAAGCCAGACAGTGAGTGAAGAGAGGAAGTGGCAGAAGCAGCAAATCAGAGAAATAAAACATTATTTTCTAAAGAAAATACAGATATAGGCCAGAGTTCTTAGTTCCTAAACTTTTCAGATTGGCTTGTTGCACGGGTGACCAACCAACTTTAGACTACAGCTGTTAAGGCTAGGCTACTGAACCCAAGTGCTGGACACAGAGAGACAGGGAATTAATGCAAACAGGGCCAAGTCCAGAGATAGTTTGAGCTGAGTAGGCAGAGAAGGTTGGAGGCTGGAGGCTGGAGGCTCAAACACACACACACACACACACACACACAGTGAGAGGGGAGAAGGAAGTGGAGGCCATGACAACAGCAATAACTTGAGGGGTTTAATTACTTTATTCCTCCTTGAAAAGTGCCTTTAGCTTTTCTACTGTTAAGTTCCAAAGATTATTCTCTCCCATGTAGTAATGGCACTTTATAATTGGTCGTTTTAACATGGTGAGCTCTCAGTTTGCAACCACAAAGTTGCACGTCTTGCTTGCTTGTTTGTTTTTTCCCCATGCAGCTTCATGGACCATTACATTGCACCTATTTTGGGAGTGAAGTCATTTTTGAGCGCTTAATTAACTTCTGCTCCCCATCGGCTTCCAAAGAAACATCACTTCAGTTTGAAAAAAATGTGATAAATGTGTGGAGATGTAATTCATCAGGGTCATTAGTGACTTATTAGTGGAAAGTGATTCTGCATCTTCCATGGTCACTCTTCAAAACACAGGAGGCCAGCGAGACTAAAGCAGGTTCCACTGTGATATTCAACTTACTGTACATCTTTAGTAAAATCATTTTGCGTGTTGAGATATAATTGTCTGACATCAGCCATCATACGGAAACACACTTTGATCACTGCTGATGTTGTATCCTCTGATATCAGCCGACACTTTCCCTCTCTGTCATAACGCATCACCACATCTGTCGTCCATTCACATGTGAATTACACAGACATCCTCCCACCGCTGAACCCATTCAACATCATAACCACAATTCATTTCAGCAGTCCATTTCCCTCCATGGAACATTATTACCCATGATTCATTTCCTCATCATTAAGAGCTGTGGCTGTGTGGCCTGTAAAGAAATTATATGATAATGGAAAAAAATAAGCAGATACATGTTACAGATCATCCTATACAGCACACATCTACAGATAAATATCTAACACTGTACTGTAATTACTGTGAGGGTGCAGAATTTGATTGTAAAATGAATGATAATTGCACCAGTGTGCAACACTGTGCTCTCTTGTTTGACCCAGAAACAAAAGAGGCAGACGTCCGGGAAGGAAAATGGATTCATGAGCGCTGAACATGATAGATGAGGCGCAGTTAACGGATGAAGGTGGTTTCTGTGTCACTGGGCTTCCGTGCTCAAGCTGACAAGTCCATGGACCTCAAAAGAGGTTCAGATGAGGATATGTGTGTTTAGCAAGTATAATATGCAGGAGGCGTTTATACTGAAAGACATGACGAGTCACAAAAAAGTACAGCACAAGAGAAAGAAGCTAAAGTTTTAGCTGAAGTTTGATTTAGATTGCAGCTGCTCCAGTCAGAAAGTCATCATGTCATGAGATAGCGAACAAATAGCACGCTGCTTTTCAGAAAATTTTGTGAGTCATGTCATGTGTCCTTCAATGCTATCTGCATTTTATGAGTCTTGGACATACGGGAAAAGATGCAGTCGGTACCTGACCTTTGTCATAGTCAGGTGACCTTTGTCATCATGTCAACAATAATTCACGCATGTGTTTCCCACAGACTGATAGTGTAACTTGTCCATATATAAATGTTTGGATGAATGTATTTTCCTATCTCTTGTGGGTTATTTCTTATTTGAGCATTTAAGCCTACTTAATTCTCCATCTTATTTGAATGTTTGCTCACAAACTACTTTGATCTGCTCACCTTACTTTCCTTTCTCTCTCCAGCTCTAGTCTCTTTATTGCACGCTCACCGGCTCATGTCTTTCTGTTTCTCTCTCCCCGTATGTGTCTGTGTACAGTAGGAGGATGTTTTGTAAAGTCACCCAATATAGCAGATCTCCCATTTTGGATTTTTCACCCCTGATTCTATGTTTCACAACAGCAGGTGAACCACACGTGGAGGAGGCCTGTTGTTATCGAAACGATCCAAACCAGCGTAGTACCAAACCAGGTGTACTTACAAGCTTTCACAAAACAATGACATAAGTAGGACTATATTAAACAGGAGAGGGCACATCAAAATCAGGATGCATCCTGGGCTGACACTGGAGAACCTCTCCCCCTGTTTCTTCACAGAGCAGGTACAGGAACGGGAGGGGTAGAATGAGGTGAGATTGTCCACTTGTCAATCATAGATGACGTTTTCCTTGCACATGGAAAAAAAATTAATTAATGCTAAATGGGTCACCAAACATACATTGGTGGTCACTGATACACCTGGATGCACTGCCCATGTAAAGTCTATGAGTGGGAAACACTATGCTATGTGTATGTGAGAGAGAGCCCAGGTCCGAAAATCAAAAATCAATATATTGTGGCCAATGTTGTTAATGTGGCATGCTGCAGCAAATAAATGAGTGTATAGGAAACCCTGGAACAGTTGCTGTTTGGTTAGGTTTAGGCACCAAAACTATCTGATTAGGTTTATGAAAAGATCATGGTTTGGGTTTAAATAAGTAGGCTACGTTACATTAAGTTGAAATATATCAATGTTGACTAACACAGGACATGAACACAGGTCGTCTGGGTTGAAGTCTTATGTGTTGGACCTGTCCATCCATCCATCCAGCTTCCTCAATCTATGGACTGTTATGCTTCATGTGTGACATATTTCTGGTATTCGCACTTAAAATGAAAGTTGAATGCTAACAGCACTGAATGATACACAAAATGCAAAAAATAGAAGAATTAAGGCACTGGCCTGTTATTTATTTTGGTGAGACCAGGCTGGAAAAGGTACCACCTCACATGATTCTGTCGCTAAGCACAATCACTTTAAATCTATGTTTATGTTGCAACATCAGACTGCTGGTCAGTACAACACATTTCCCAGAAGCATTACAAATACCTGAGTATTGCTTCCTCCAGTGGTGAGACAAATGTCTCAGAATAACAGTTCACACCTTACAGAGAGAGAGTCATAGGGTATGGGGTCCACTCAGTCATCAGAGCTATACCCGCTGGGACAAACATCCAACAGAATCTTTACATGCAGAATTCTGCAGATGCATTTTACACGTACACAGAAACACCAACAAATGCATGTAGAGCAGAATTAGGCAGATACCCACTGATAATTAACATTCAAAAGAGAACGCTCAACTTGCTACCACCTGAAATCCAGCCCCCGAGACACCCTCCACTCCAAAGCCCTCCAAACTCAAGAGCTGAGCCCAGAAAAGAGTCCCCTATGTCAGTTGGTACTGAGGCTAACTGCCCCCTCTCAGTCTGACCAGCCTCACAACAACACTGCTCTCCAAACACCAATCAGAGTAAAGCAAATTATAACACAATGTAAAGAAACCTACCTGGAACATTGGAAAGAAGAAACTAAAAGCCAAAGTAGATTAGAATGTGATCTAGCCCTAAAAAGAGATTATGAATTAGCAGAATATCTCTCTACTGTCAGAGATAGAAAGCAGAGACAGATCCTCACCAAGTACAGGCTCAGTGACCACAAACTGACAATCCAAACAGGAAGACACAAACAATCATGGCAACCAAAAGACAACAAAACATGTGGTCACTGCTCGACAGGTGAGGCTGAGACAGAGATGCACTTTCTCCTACAATATAAAGCATTCAACGAAACAAGGAACATTTATTTTAATAAATTCAACTCTGTAATCTCAGAGTTCAAAGAGCTGAACGACATCAAAATTAAAAATACTCCTGGGAGAAGGAGACAGGGCATATCTGCTGCCCAATATGTGTCAACATGCCACAACCTGAGGGACAGTGAGTGACCGACACGCACACACACACACACACACACACACGCACACACACACACGCACACACACACACGCACACACACACACACACACACACACACACACACACACGCACACTGTATATACTGTATATATAATTAATGTAAATCAATCTTGGTGTTGTGTTTGTGTTGTTATTTGTTGTGTTCTGTCCGAGTGTTTGGACAGATGCTTTGGCAACATTGTTGTTAAACTTTCATGCCAATAAAGCCCCTTTGAATTGAATTGAATTGAGTCATAACTTCAGGTCAGGTGTTAAATATGTTGGGAGTCCTCTAGGTGTAGTTTCAGCCTCTCTGCCATAATCATGCTGAAAACGACCCTGCAGTGGACAAATCATCCGATCCCAGTGAAATGAAGGGGCATGTACTACTGACTCATTGCAAACGAGCTGTGAGCACATTTGTCTCTGTTTCTGTAGCTCTCCCTTTGGCTATAGTGAGCTGTCAGACTTAAGAGGTGATTTAGTACGACTGCTACATTTCTAGAGTCAATTCCAACTCTGATTCCAATTGCTGGAGTTGCTGAGATTGAGTTATTGACTCCTGTGTACGCGGCGCCCAAGAGGTTAAGCTGCTGTCGGGGTCTCCTTTGAGAGAGTAACACAGAACTAAACTTGTGTGAATTTAAGGAAATGTGATAAAGTAAGAGCAATGATGAATTGGATTTTTCACCTTGATCCTCTCTCTGCAGGCTGTATACCCACATGGCTACGTGACTCAACTGTAAAGCTACCGGCCACAAGAATTTATGACTACAGTTCTGTTTTGATCTGCCGGGATTTAAACTTCATCCTCCACAATAAGAGCTCTCTATTCTGCTGAGGTGGAGGAAAGCGCGGGTTGTTTTCTGAAAGCTGTGACGTCTGTATCTCAACGAGGCTTCTGGGTGGCATAAGATGACCCAGCTGAACAATTTAGCTTGATTACGAAAAAACACCCAAAACTACAAGGCAGCACTTCATGGTGAGCAATTTAATAATGCAAGCTCAGTCGCTGTGAATGCATATTAATAAAGCTTCAATTCCTCCAGGTTTAAACAATAAAAAGCAACAACACCAATGGGAATGACTTGGCAGGAATTATTTGTTAGTAATTATCTTTGGTGAAGTGTCAGGGTCTGTATATTGACTATTGGTAAACCTGTAACTTGCAGCTGTGTGTAATTGATGAGTTTGATTTTCTATTGATTTTCCTTCTGCTAAAGGCTGTACACGTGTCAACTCAGTCAGCAGAATAAAATGATGGCCTTTTGCATTTCCGCAAATATGGATACACTAAATCTGTATGTACAACATTTCTGCAATACCTACTATGTTCAGATTACATGATGTGAGCAGACTATTTCATCAGAAGGAGGAGGAGGTAGTAGTGGCACGAGGGACCTCTGTTTGAGACCGCTTTAACCAGGTAAATTTAACAACCATTTTCCACCTGATCATTTTAATGAGACGTTGGTGCATTTACCATACATGGTTGTGATAAATATTGGAATCGTAACATTACAACCATTTTCAGGGACGAGTGTGTGTAATGTGACCATACCTTTAGTTAGAGAGAGATATATCCTCACCTTTGAGCCAGTTTCCCTTCTTTGTGTGCTTGGGAGGACATTTATCAAGGACACATGGACAACAGCAACCAAACACCAACAGTAACCATTACTTGGCCTCATCCTCCAACCTCCAGGTCAAACCATTCATTCTCGAGGGGAATGTGTGAGCGGAGCGCAGATCAGAAACCACACGGGAATAAATGCAATATGTCGATGGCGTCTCGCAGGCTTCCCATGTTGATTTAAAGGCCACCTCACCACTTAAACGCACACATCAACTTTGGCAGGTCACCGGGGATCCTCTGATGTCACCGAGTCAGTAAAGGCATCACTGTTCCTCCTGCTCAGATAGCCAAAGACGTACCACCAACTACTGTGTGTGGAAGCATGTGTGTGTAGAAAGACCAGACACGGCATGAGAGAGAGAGAAAGGAGAATATAGTACATTAAATGTTCCTGAGTTGCATTAACAAGACGTCAAGGGAGTACTGTATGTGTGTGAGATAGGGGAGCGTATGATGGTGTGTATGTGTTTGTGTGTATATGTGTGTTTTTGCCCTTGTGCTCAGTCCTTGCAACAAAAGTGCGCCCAGGAGGAAGTGAGGTTTTCATTTTGTTGCTCCTTTTAACTAAGTGAGCTCCATGGACGTTGCATCAGGTTACATGTATGGCAAAGGTTGGATTTAAAGCAAGGAAATGAAAAGTTTGTCCTTGACAATGAAACAACTGTTATTAAAATGAGGGAGGTACTGGAAAACTACACTACTACACAGACAGGTACTCACTAAAATGTTTTATGTTACTCAAATGAACACCTGATTCATCAAACCTGAAGATAGCTGTCACTATATTCACTACACAATTAACGTGTCCAAAAGAATTCATGATATTATCATGATATCTACTCACACTGTGGGTAGCGTGTCTCGCTCTCGTCTGTGATCACCTCCGACATGATTTTATGCAGCAGTAGTAGCCACACACTGTGGTGGTAACTGCATCTTCTTTCTTCCATTTTGTTGTGGGTGGCAAGCAGTGTTAAGGAGACTATATTCCATTCCATTTTTAAATTGACAATTATCGTCAATAACGGTATATCGTGCCAAAAGAAAAGTAAAACCTTCCCAGTACTACAAGTGACTACGAGGAACTTTGTTCATGTGTGTTTATGAAACAGTCTTGTGATTCATCTGATGATTGTAAATGACCTCTAACAGCAAACGAGACCATCAGCGAAAAGACTGCTAAGTATTTTTATAAAGTTTTTATTAACGCCTGTGCTCGGGTCCGATCACATACATCACATATAAAATCACATATAAATACATTACCTCATCGCAATACATCCTACGGTCTCTCTGTCACTCTCTTCCAAAACAAATGCATGCGCCACCGGCACACACTAGCAAATGTCTTTACAACATCAGGTGCTGGTGTCATATTGCTTGTGTCAAAAGGCACCGCTAGAATCAACAAAAACTGAAAGTTCCTCGTAGTCACTTTAACAAAAGATAAAAAAAAGTGTTTTTTAGTTTTGCTGTAATAATATTGAAGCAAACAAAAATAAATACTAAATACTTTTTTGGGATATTTTTGTTCATAAACAAAAAAGCATTTTAAAGCTTAAAAAGTCAACTTCTTGATTTTAAGTAATTCAAAATTAATAACATGCAAATTTTTATATAAAAATGTTGAAAAATGATCAGACCTTTGTTACATGTCTTGCTGAGTTGTGTACTTGAGATCAAACCGGAAGCCTGTTCAGTCTTGATTCTGCAGGGTCACACAGCTGCAGTGCTACACATCAGACATGCGTACATGCTCTATGCATGACACTGTAATTGATCATTAAAATTGATCAGAGGACATCATCAAATCAAACTAATTCAACGTTCCATTGGCAGTGCAATACTGAAAAAATCTCTTAATGTGAGTTAAGTTATTGATCTCAGCTGCTGATCAATAGTCATCTCAGAGGCTGATGGAGGGGACACATGGAGACTTGTGGGTGGATGCAGATGACCTCTGCTTTGGCCAATAGTCGTCCTGGGAGGTAACCTGTAGGGCTAGCAGTGCTGCAGTCTGACAGGTGAAGCTAATGGAAATGAATGAAGAGCAGCTACAGGATCATGCATACATCTCGACTGAGACCTGCTTGCTGGGACTACTGGGACAGTTTTTCATGTGTTTTATATGAGATTTTACATATGGGTCATTCCATACCAAGTTCATGTCAGTGATGCCAATTCAATTGATGGCACCTTACAGAATTGTTTTTAGTTGTGATTGTTTTAAGTGTTGTCCTTTGTGATTTTGTGTATTCTCAGCCTCACCAGTTGCTTATTTTTCACTGGATTCGGTTGAAATTTGTACTGAACATCCAAACGGAACCCTGATGATGATAATTTGCAACATATATTCATGTAAATAGTCGTTGCAGAATGTTTAACAGTAACCAAATTAACTCAAAATGAAATGTCAACTTATCCAATAGTGTAGCCTGTCTTGTGATAGTTGGCTTCTTCCTCTACGGCTGTTTTCCAATCAAGCAGGGCTACATGATCTCATTAACCCATCAAACTGCTTAATGATGGAAAAAAGTGTGTGTGTTTTTTTTAGCTCCAAAGCTATTTGATCTGTGGCAATTATTTTTTAATGCAGGATCAAATAACTTCTATAGGACTGCATAAATACTAACCAGAATCAAAGTTCAGTTGTGAAAACTGGTGGCGATATTGGTTTTGACAATTTACAATTCTTCATTAGGTGATTTATTGTTATTAATTTCATTATTATTAATCTTCAACAACTATTTAAATTAATACATGTTGCAAATTTCTGGGTTTTTTTGCCATAAACATGGCCCTAAATTGTCCCGAGGTCTCCTTAAAAATATCCAGTGGCTTGACACAAATACTGAAACACAAATTCGAACTGCAATCACTGGTTTGTCTCCTTCTCTTCCAGAAAGTGATATGACACGTTTTCTACAGACGGACATATTTGCGGTTTGCAGAAACGTTAACTGCTAACATTTTATCTTTGGCGACTGGGCTGAGGATTTTGCAAGGTCCCATGAATTTAACAGAAGTTTTTACATCATTTCTCCAAAGGAAAATCAATGACATTAAGTGGGAACAGTTCCTAATTCCAGGCAAGTGGCATGGCATGACCTATTTTATCTCTTGGTGCATTAAAAATAAACTGTAATCTGATCCAGACTTTAAGTGACCAGTGATAATAGTCACGGCCAAGAACCAGACAAAAGGAAAGTGCAAGGCCTGCATGAAAGCTGCACTCAGCAGGTTTGTGTAAAATGAAAAGCAGAGGTCACCTTGAGTTTTAAGGCACTTGCAGAAATTCTGAAGGGTGGCATCAGCGAGACATGAACAATGTGTTCATGCTAATTCTCCCAGCTGCTCTATTATGTCAAAAGAAACCAAAAGGACGAGAAGGACGAAGGAGAGATTAAGCACCAGCAAATCCTCCTCTGGACAGGGAAATATGTATACATTTTACAGTTTGCTCTTCTTGAGTTTCACTTTATCTTCTTGCAATTGACGTGAAGAATCAAATAAATTAATGACTGGAATTTATTTTGCACATTTCTCAAAGATCAAAACACACACGGGCTAATGAGCCTCATCCCTTCTCTGCTGCAGTCCTACTATTTTATAAGACTAAGACGGGTGTATTTGGATATGTAAATCTAGTCCTCTTCTGCTTTAAACAAAACACACTGCACACAACTCTGCAGTACGTTTTGGTTTTATAACATCATTTTATACTTGCAGGGATTTCTGTGAACTCAGCTTAGCGGCTGAACTCAAGCTTCATGTATGTGCGGTTGCATGGAAACACACAGAGCTAAAAACTGTGTGAATTGACTCGACTTTATCTCCGTCTGAGCCACAGGATTTGGGGGAAAATACCTTGGTGAGAAAATTGAGGAAGCCTAATTACGTGAGTTTGGCAAGCTGTTGAACCTTTTGCAACCGAGATTCCTCAAATGAAGTGAACAGGTGAGATAAAATGAGAGCGGGGGATTAAAATCCTCTACATGGCGCCTAATTCCAGGAAACATGTCAAGTCCCTGCCACACAGCTGACTAGTGAAGGGCCCTGTGTTGGCACGATTTTACATACAAATCATACAAACCAGAGAACATTGGCAAATGCTGAATGGGGTGCAAAATTAGGAGCAGCTCAAAGGGTGTAAGATGAGACAATTTGGTGTCCCAGCTTTGCATAAATTTGCAGAACACATCATCTGTCAGGATAAAGTTGATAAAGATCAGCCGTACAGGTTAAACCTCCCTGAACACGAGATCCAGATAAGAAAAAGTGTTATGAACTGGGAACAAAAGGGGCTCAAGCGGCATTAAAGAATAAAACAAGCTCATAAAGTCATATCATTCACTGTTCAGAAACAATATTCTTTACATCATGTAGACCTTTTTTTTAACAGGCAAGGTTCAAACTCAACAAAAGCTTTGAGTTTTTTATTCCGTGTTTCCATACACAAGATACACAAGATGTTCTTTATTCCATTGTAAAGCCGCTGCCATAAAAATGATCTGCATGGTTTTTCACTGTCAGTGGTGAAACAAGTAGATACGGAATATATAATTTCAGACAGTGTCATATAGCAGTTATGAATCTGTCTCTGCAACAACTGGACTCATTTCAGTATAGAGCCGGTCAAGCTCAAGAAAGCCACGTTAAATCTTTTAAATCATCTGCATTGGAGAAGATATATTTCTCTGCCTTTATATGGGCGCTCCAGCAATTTAGTAAAACAGAAGTCCAAATTGATGCAACTGAGGCCTGGATATCCAGACTGTTAGCCTCCAGGATCGGTCAAGCTGCAAATAAAGTGGAATCCTATATCTGTGGTAAATGCCCACATCTTTCAAACTTGCTGCAGTTTGTACTGCAGGCTTTCTGTTACAAAATCTTTGTCTCAAAGCCCAGGATGAGTCAGTTTCTCAGACACAACAACAACATACAACTGTTCCACGGGCTGTGCAGGCCTCCCAGAGACAAGTAAACAGATCTCCATGTGTAAAATCAATGGAGTGCCCTGTAAACTCATGCTATAGATTGAATTAGAGAGTCAGTCAGAGTTTGACTTCATTTCAGTAATAACTAGAATGGCACTCAGAGCGCCTATCTCCGCCAAGGCCCAACAGTTCCCTTAAATGAGCCTAATCCAATATCAAAAAATAAAACATATTCAAATCTGCTAGATGCTGTTTTAGTTTGGATCATCATCAAATAGCACTACAGATCAGAGTTTCTGGGCCAAATTGTGATTCCTAAGTGTTTTGTTTTAGACCAGAGGTTCCCAACCTTTTTGACAACACAGGCCAGATATGGAGCTATCATTTTTCTGATGGACCGGGGTGGGGTGGAGCTTGGAGCATTTGCATCCCCAGTCGCCAAAAAACCAAATTTAATGCAGCTGTTGTCATATTTTTGGCTGACTTTAGCTTTTTCCTGCTTAGTGTCTCTGTTATCCTCACTGTCTGCAGGACTTTATCCCCAACAGTCCCATTAAATAAAAACTTGCCTTTGATCTGCACATGACGTAAGCAGTAAAGTGTTTTCATCGCCACATTTAAACGTAAATAAAATCAGTTTCTTGAACATTTTAATGTTAAATGGAAAAAAATTGTCTTGTGATATATGTAATAAAAAACTTGGAATTTCCAAGAAAATAAATAACAAAACACAATGCAGTAGCTACATACAGTATATGGCAATTACATCAGCCTACTTAAGTCCGATTGGGTGGTCCGGCCAGGTGGTTGGGAACCCCCTGCTTTAGACATTAGTCAGGCTTCTAGCAGTAGCCATGTTGCTAACGTGGCCTCAGCGGTGCCAACAGTAATACCACAGGGAAACACTAGGAGGGGCGAGGGTTGAAAAGTTGTCTATTAGGGCTTTTAACAAAACAGGGTGGTGATTATGAAATCCTAGTGAAAGTTAAGCAAGGGTTAAAAATGTGCGTTGCAGCTGGAAGTGTCTGCATGTGGTGTTAGCCCCCGTGACAGCTCAGAGGCAGCCTCAACCTTGACAGGACACTTCCATGCTTCAGGTTGTGGCCTGCAGCTCACATCAGGGGGGGAACCTGACTCTGGGCAAAAAATGGACCTGAGCAGGAGGAGGAGGTGTCTCTTGAGTCTGTGCACACAACATGACATGTCCTGATGTGGAGAGGGACATTATAAAGGAACAAGTCAAATAAAACAAAGAACTGTGTGGTGGAGGAAATATATGGGAGGAACCACAGAGGAACATCACAAACAAAATGTGTGTCACGTTAAATAAGACAAACAAAGACAACATCATTCACCCACTCCCGTTATATTCTGCACTACCGTTTTAAGTGAATCCCTCTCCCCGCTGCAGAGGAGGGGGCGGGCTGTAGGACGGAGCAGCCAGCCAGCGTCAGGCTGAATAATTGATCTCTCTCTCGGTCAGGAGGACGTTAGCGGGACGTTTCTCCCTCCATCCCTCCATGTGATTCAGGCGCTCCTTCCCATCACGGTGTAAACGGCAACAGCTTCACCCACCACCACCAACACCCCCCTCTACTCCTCCTCCTTCTCTCTACGTGTGTGTGTGTGTGTGTGCGTGTGTGTGAGTGAGTGAGTGTGAGTGTGTGTGTGTGTGTGTGTGCAGGAAGACGAAGCGGCAGGCAGGAGGAGGCACCAAGGACGTCCTTTTTTTTCCAGCCCCGGGAGCCGGAGATGCGAGGGACGAGCAGTTAGATTAGCCCGTGCTGCTGTTGCCTGCTGCAGGATAACTTGGTTCTGGCTTCAGCTGAAGCTCTGCTCTCTGATCCCTGCTCGGTGTGTGAGTGTGTGAGGAGGACACCAGTCAGTCCGGACGGAGGTAAATCGATGCTTTCATGCGGCTGCTTCGGCGCGATTCCACGGTTTGGTTCGGGGAGCTGTCCAGTCGCGGCGGTGCTGAAAGCAGCCCTCCGATCAAACGAGGAAGTGCATGCGTGTCCCTGCGTTTCCACCGTGTCCGTGCCTTTGCACGCAAAACCTCACAACCAGGTCGATTTTTTTTTTAACACACTGGCTGCACGTTCACCGCAAATACGCACGAGTCAGCCCCGCATTGTTGCCTCATTAACGCACTGTACGTTTTTTTGATGCCGGAGTGGGATGGCTGTTTCCAAAGACCCTCCAATGGAGGATGGAAAGTTTTACCACATGATCAGGAAAAATGCACAGCACTGGTTTAGTCCGGGGTCCACACATGCACGACAGCAGACCCGTCCTGCCCGGCTGAGGGACTCGCACCGTGCACTTTCTCAAAAGTCGCCTTGCTGCGGGCGGATAGAGGTTATTACTGGTGGTCGTGACGCCTCCTCCCGTCAGTCACAGCCTGACAGGGATTCTTTAAAATAAGCGCCACATTTGTGAGTGAATGAGGAGCCGTAGCTGCTGATTTTAGTCCGTGGATGTGAGATGTGTGACGGTGTTGTGGTTCCCAGGTTGTGTGTGTGAACCATTGACCTTGGCGTCCTTCAATTGGCGCATTGGAGAAAAACGTGCCGGACACAAAAACACTGTTTCTATAAGCCTGTACGTGACTGTTGGCACGTGCAACCTGTAATTGAAGCTAAATATAATCATTTCATAAATTATTGTTTCATATGTCTGATACATTTTTAATAAGGAGCGTGTTTGTAGTATTTTTCGTGAGTTTATAGCGACCTCATCATCCCACTTATAGGCAGGATTAATTATGTTTTTGCTTCTGCTGATGATTAAGTTTAAGATTATTGAAAGAAAAACACCGTTTTTTCTGTCATTTTCTCTTCCAGTTCTGGCAACATAGGACTTCTACTTTTCCGTCACTACTGAATGTAACATCGCTTGGATAAGGAAGGCAGGGAATTAAAAGCCATCATCATGAATTTCGTTATGAAACAAGCGTTGGGAGGTAAGATGAATCTGTTTTGTGTTTCTTTTATTGTTCTCCAAACTTCTGTCTGACTTTGTGATCTTCACTGAAGTCACACATCATTATTCAGTGTGAGGCAGCTGCGGTGGAGGCGGTCAATTCATCTTTCATTCCTTTTTTCCTGAATGCGTTTCGGTGCTGGCGCAGTTTGGCCCCTGGGGCACACTGAGCACACAGCTTACTGTAACAGGCTGCTGATTTGTAACGTTGACTGAGCCGTTATTATGGCCAAAGGGGCATTTCATGTTCCAGTGAGTGCCACCTGGTTACAAAGAGGTGTTTAAACAGGTCTCCACCGCGGCTCTGTCTTACATTAATCAGGCCGTGGAGGTGCCTCTTGACTGGACTCTTATCTCGACATGCTGAGCACACATTTTTCACCTGAAGGGGAAAAAAAGATAATCAAGGAATAATCTAATCTTCAATAATTTCATTCCAGCATTCAGGCATGTGATGTGCATGGTTTTCTAATTGCTTGTGCTGCTACGACTCCCCGGACATGAGATTATCATAACAGAGTAATGGATTTTTGAAGGAATATGAAGTTGTTATCATGTGTGAATATGCAGATGGTGCAGTGGAAGGTGAAAGGACCTAAATGGTTTTCACACAGCAGAGACGCAGCTTGGTGATCTGTCTGTTGTGGGCTCTCTGAGTCAATGTTTGCAGAGTGGGAATCCATCCCAGGTCTGCTGCTGCTGGTGTCTGCAGTAGATTATCAGACTCTGACACATCTGCACTGAAATTCCTATGTGATCCTCAACAAATATAGAGTATTTGTGAGCATTAAAGCCCCTGAAAACTTCTTGTTCAAGTAATTTACTATTTTAAACCTTATACCTGTTTCATCATTTCTGTTTCGTATATGTTTTTTGTGCTCCTCAGGGTCAAAGGAATCCGATATAACTCACTTAAAAGGTTCAGTGTGTAGGATTTAGTGGCATCTACTGGTGAGATTACAGATTGCAACCAACTGAACACCCCTTGTCTCACTCTCGTCTATGATGGCCGTTTAAAATATCAAAGGCCCTCTCTAGAGTCAGTGTTTGGTTTGTCTGTTCTTGCCTATAGAAACATGGCGATGGGGGAAAGACCCCCGGAACAGCACCAGGCTTTGAAGTCAGTTTGACATAGTGGCCAAAACGTGTAATTACAACGTCACATGATGTTCACCGGCCCCAAAAGACTTTTCCCCATAAGCTCCCATTTTTACGGAAGCGGCTGTGAGACAGTGGATACATTTTTGATACATTGTTTTATTCCCATGCAAGTCAGCAGAGGGCTTAACCAGAAGTTAGCTGCTCGGCCAGCTGAAGTATTTAGTTTGCACGCTCTATGGATGTTAAGATAAGGAAGATCCTGTTACATCCATGGGAAGAGGACCTGCTCCCTCTGTAGATATGAAAGGCTCATTGTAAGGTAACAAAAACACAACAATTCTCAGTTTCAGATGATAATACACTAATGAAAAACATAACTATGCACATTATATTCCATTTCTGCTGATACATCCTCCTAAATTACAGCAGACCTTTGATGCCCCTGTAAACTGGAGTCCCAATCAAAGTTCAAGTTTGATGAAGTCAAAGATCAATGTCATTAGGACTGCGTGGGTGTGGTTTGATCAGATTTGATTGGCAGCTGGCCACAGAAGAAAAAACCCAACCACCCGTCATTACATTTTGATTCAAATGCTGCAGACTCCTGATTTATACACAAATGTCTGTGACTTAAGGTTTTTCCAAATGAGCCCCACCAGTCGCAAGCTAGGGAGGACAGCACAGTCAAAACTAGCACTAACAGAAATCTCTTGAGTGAAATAATCCAAACTGTTCCTACTTCTGTAGAAAACCTTGTTTACGTAGGATCTCATTGAGAAAATGTGTTTTCAGGGCCTTTAATGTCAATGCTTCACATGAATCCTGTATGATAACTTAGCACAAAATAGGATGTAGCAGCTGTTGCATTATTGGAGACATGGGATGATGTAACTCTGACACTAGAGACAGAGGTGAACATCTCTTATCAACAGTCATCATCGGCTTCTTTTAACCATGACAGGGATTTTTCCCTATAAACTTGAAAGTATACTTTACTGACCATTTGAGTATCAAATCTTGAAAGATTACGTCCATAGAAACATCCATAGAAACTTCTTAAACCATTCCAAAGGCGTAACCCACCAGTCCCCTAGTGATCTGTATGGTTAAGCATATTCCAAACAATCGTCACTTGGTCAGTAACTCGCTAAATACTACTACTAGCAGAGCTTCGGTGCTATGAGGAGATGAAAGTGTGTCATGGAAGTTGTGGAGAACCTCTTAGTGTCGTGCATGTATGACCTGATAGCCAGATGTAAAAGAGAATTTTGAGAATTCATGAGATCTTCAGAAATTGCTTTTTGTCACTTATGCTCAGTTTCCAGTTTGATTCAGTGCACAAAAAAATTCTCCAAATCAATAAGATTTAGGATTCATATTTAGTTTAATGTCATTGCATAGCACAAACACTAATACAACAAGCTAAAACTGAAGTCCTAATGTGACAACAGGCTATTTGAACAGGTCAAAGTAGACATTTCTGTGTAGAACTGTAAGTGTAGCACCAAACACTGATCATTTCCCTCAGACTTATCTGATCGTTGAGTAGAAAACAATAGTGTGGAAACAGATGGGAGGAGTTTAATGTCATTGTGCCAAGTTACACACATATACACACACACTTCTCAACTACCTGTTCTCCATTACATGACTTAATGTAGCGTGCATGTGCAGTCGGCAGTGCTTCCTCTGGAGGTGATGGCAGATCTGAGGGTATGTCACAGTAAATCCGTTCAGTGCAGCGGGTAGAGATGTTAAAGGATGAGGAAGAACAGGATCCACTTCATTAGACAGCTGCTGAATGTGAAGCTCCAGCTTCTCTCTGCTGTGTCTTTGTATTCAGATACAGACATGAAACCACCTCATCTCATTCATTTGCTTCATTAAAAGTGCTGTCCAGTATGAGAATTCTGGTGTGAACTCACCCCCGTTGTAAACATATTCGATGGTGGTATATTTGGATGATGCTGACTGAGCTTGTCAGTTGGGCAGGTGTTTCTCATTATTTCAGTGATGCCACAGTGCTGCTGCAGTGTTTTTGCTTACTTCCTGTTTACAATGTTTATTTTCTCACAGGACAAGACAGGCCTGATTACTCCTCTTCTGTCTTCATCCACTGAGGGTGTTCTGAACAATTCAAAAACATAAAAAAAATTTGGACATGGATATTTACAGACTATTATTTTAGAAATGATTGCACGCTTCTCTAGGACAGATCTAGATTCATATAAATGAAACTCCATCCATAGATTACACTCATACTCTCAGGAATTTGATCTGTATTTGTTATCAAATTAAAAGTTAATGACCTCTGGAAGCCGAGGTCAGAGGTTTGCAGTTAGCCGTTAAATTGATAATATCGTATAAGAATTCAAAGGGATTTGTAAGATATTTACAGTAGAATATGATGTGAAATGGTAATGAAATTCATATTAAAAAAGGACCATAACAGTCATTTTGCATGTGTTAACACATTTACTACAAAGCATGTACACCTACATTGCAATCAACCAATATTCAAAACAAACTACTCAGTTAGCTAACTTAAAAACGTTCTTGAGTCGTGTTAGCCATCAGGTCTGTGATGATCATTGTTGTAATGTAGTGCAGACTTCTCTTTCAGGAGGCACCTAAAGGACAACGCCAAAATGTACCTTTGACAAAACCATATGCAGACTTAATTTACACTGTGACAAAGCGACAATAAAAGTTTCGAGCAGCATAAATAACTGGGCTAACTGGTGCAGTTAAATTAACTACCACTGACCACAGCATACCTTAGTGAAAACGTTCAAGCTCCACCACCAAGTCACTTTAAAATGAGTGTTGAGCAGCAGTGTGAGAACGACACACAGTTCATCATCATAGCCCTAAACCAAGCATGATAGGCTGTAAAGAGGTCACATGAGACCTAGGATCCATGTTTTGCTATCGTGATCATTCCATTATTGATTGTACATCGTACAGTGAACAATACTATCGTACAAAAAGATAATTATGGTACATCTGGCAATGCTGGTTTCAAGATTCTGGTCATAGACTTTTATATCATACAGAAATGAATGGAAACCAATAGTTACCAGAAACTATGAAATCGTACAGCTGTTAATATGTGTTAGAAAAAGTAGTCAGGAAAAAGGTATATGACATTGTTATCAAGCTGCTAAAACACACGGGTATGTGTCCCTAAGGCTGCTCGTCTCTGTATCAGGTACAGTAGCTGTGTGTTCATCATATAGTCAGACGTGTGTGTGTGTGTGTGTGTGTGTGTGTGTGTGTGTGTGTGTGTGTGTGTGTGTGTGTGTGTGTGTGTGGTTCACTGCTGGTGAGTGTGTTAGTTGTAGTCCTGGGGAGCAGCGTACAAAGCACCTCGTCAATAAAGACAACGAGTCAAGTCTGCTGAACTGTGCATAAAAGAAATTTCACACATGAGGAAAACCAGGCAGATTGTGCCAAGGTCTTCACCTTAAGCAGAGTATTTCTTTCCGTCTTGGGGAGCAATTTTTTTTTTTTTCCAGATTTCTTCTTAAGCAGTAATGAGTTTTCAGTACGCAGTGGATTAGCTGTGGGCTATTGTCTCACGTCTCCCTCTCTCTCTCTGTGCGCTCTGAGGAGAAACTCACACTCCATCTGCTCCCATCTAGGCTGTGATTTGTATTCTGTCTGTTTTGTACAGTGAGGAGCAAGGTCGTCTCACTTGACACCGAGGAGGCGCTCGTTTCTGTCACCCATGACCCTTTGAGCCTTTGAAATGCACGTCATAGATAAGAAGTCCCCAACGTTTTTCACGTCAGGGCCCCAAAGAAGATGAAGGCTCATCTGGGGAGAGTGCTAACAGTCTGTACCAGGATATAAGAAACGACCATGCTGGGTGTTTTGAATGTTTTGGCTGGTTAACTTCTAATCATGTGGATTCAAGTGGAAGTGCACACAAGCAAATTATATTCTTTGGACCTGCCTGTAGTGGTAACAACAAGTTTTTTCAAAAGCAGCTGGGTATGGCTACAAGTACAATGGACCACATGTGACCACATCCAGATGTGATCATCAACACATCTTTCTTGTTGGCGGCTGAGCTAGTTTTAACTAGGTTGATACCTGACAGTTGGCAAGCCAAGTAGCTTGGAGTGACTGACTAGCACTTACATGTACCCACCGACTGGTGTTAGTAGTATTCTTGCTAATGTGGTTCACCAATAGACCTATGAGATGTCACTCCCTCACCAAGCTTCTAGCCACACCTATTTGGTGATAAACTATGCTGGACACTTTCTGTGACCAGGATATTATACCCATTGGCTAAGTGATGCGTTACCCTACGTTGTGTGTGTCTCAGCCAAAAGCTGCCCTCGAACACATCACAAAGACTACAGCCGACTGCCAACTAGCTCGTACATTCTGTGCCCATGTAAGAAGAAATAATTCTACCCATCACCAGCTGCCAACAGGGGCCGACAGGTGCGGACAAGGGCCGACCAGTGCCAGTGGTGCACACCGCAAAAACTAGGGCCACAGACGCTCACAGACAGACCCAACAATAGCCAAACAGCGATCTGAGATATGATCAAAATGTCGATAAGATACCACTAAAGTCAATCCTTAATGGAATTATCCCCAATCATTGAGTCAGTTTTATGAGATGGAAAACAGTTACTTGCAGATAGAGGTTTGAAATCTGCAAAAACTACCTGTCTGGTCCTTGCACAATAAAATCAAAGTAAAATGGAGCCTTTCCTCTTTTTAGTTTGGACCGCCACAGAAACACTTTACGGACTGCCGGAGTCCCTGAACCACAGATTTAGCACCACTGGCCAGCGCCTATCAGTGACATGAGGGAGTAAAGTGGGGACAAATGAGGCATTGATTTGGTCTGCTTGTGTGTGTGTGTGTGTGTGTGTGTGTGTGTGTGTGTGTGTGTGTGTGTTTGTTTGTGTGTGTGTGTGTGTGTGTGTTTGTTTTATTGCAAGAACAGGAAACCATGTACCGGGGGAGGGGAGATTTAATTGTGTATGACATCATCAAAAGTGCTCATAAACAGAAGTCAGCCTTCTCACCTCTTCCCCTCCATGGAGCTGCAACTCCTGCTCCTTCTTCCTCCTCCTCCTCCTCCTCCTCCTCCTCCTCCTCCTCTGGCATCTCTGCCCTCAGCCTCAGTGGAAGAGGAGGAGGAGAATGAGGTGTAGGAGGAGATGAAAAGTGACAAATTGATCTTTAAAAGTGGGTGTTATATCATCAGCGGCTGACGGCAGAGGTTGTAAAGTCGCGCTGCACTCAGGACCGGCAGGAGCTGTAATCTCCGTTTAATGGGAGATGTTTTCTGTCCTCTGCGCCCTCTGAGATTCTCTCCTTCTACTGTTTGCTCGGCTTCTTCTATCCCCTCCTCTGTTCATCAGTCTTTCTCGACTCCTTTTTTCCTTCTAACCTTCCTCTTCTTCCCAGTCGTGATGCCTCATACCTTTATTCCACCCTCCTTCACCACCTCTCTCAGCTCCTCATCAGCTCCCTCCCTCCCTGCACAGCTCCCCAACCCTCTCTACTATCACTCCATCACTCCCCCTACCCCCTCGTTGCTCCTCCATCCTTCAATTTTAAATTCCCTTCCTTCTCTTTCCTTCCTCCCTCCTTTGTCGTTACAGTAAATCTAAAAGGGCGAGGCGAGGAAACCTCAATCAGACAGCCACAGGGGGAACTGGGGCGTGTGTGTTGGTGTGTATGTGTGTGTGTGTGTGTGTGCGTTTGAGTGCGTGTGTGTGATTCAGTGTTTTCTTGTGTGTGGCGAGAGTGAGAGAGAGAGAGAGAGAGAGAGAGAGAGAGAGAGAGAGAGAGGCAAAGTGACAAGAGAGACTGGGGTGGACCTTAGTAGTCGGCTTTAGCTGGCATTAGATGATAAAGTGTAAGTGTGTGTGTCTGTGTGTGTGTGTGTGTGTGTGTGTGTGTGTGTGTGTGTGTGTGTGTGTCTGTGTGTGTGTGTGTCCAAGAAGTAAGACGGAAAGTGGAAATGATGCTGACACAAACGAACAGAAAAACACAAAATCAACACACACACACACACACACACGTGAAAACTGATACACACCATCCGGACACAAACACCAAATTCAAACTGACTGACATACTGATAAACAAAGCCAAGCCACACACACACACACTCACACACACATACACAGGAAGTTGTAATCAGTGGGATGTGACAGACCTCCCGCTCGGATGAAAAACACAACAGGGGAGCGTCGGGGAGCTCTGGAGGAACCCGGCGACGCAGACAGAGTCGAGCCTTTTACACACATCTGCTGGACAAACACGTAAACATTCTGGGGGAAGACAAACTTCAGTGTGTGTCAACAGAAGATAACACAGTCTAATAACGGCGGATATGCTGCAGAGCATTCGGGCAGGATGCATTGACAGACACACACACTGAGGCGGGGAGTTCAGGGACCAAGACAAAACCAAAGTCACTCGGCTGTCAATCAACTTCACATTTGAATTCTGCTTCGTGACTTACATCGTATGGCTCCATTTTCTGCGCAAAGCAGCAGTGTTAAAGCTGCACTGTCTCATTTTAGGGAGGGGGGGTGATGATTAATTCAAGAATCTTTAATGTTATTTCTAATTAAAACCAAATATTTTGAGCCCTATCGCTGCCTATGAAGGTGCAGTGAAAATTCTGTTCCCTTACAGGCAAACACAATTACTGCATCTGTCAAGGACATGTGGTTATAACCTGTATTTTGTCTGAATAGGTTTATTGAGCACAAATTCCTTTCAGCTGAATGAAGGTAGATTGTTTTGCTCGAGGGCACCTCAGCTGTGGTGAACTGAAGTGAATAACTAAACTGGGGATCAGTTACAAGACATTTCTCTAACCTTGAGGCCACAGCTGCCCTTTAAGAACACACAGAATGGACAGTTCGACCTTTGAATTGATCTGGACTTTGGATAATACTGCCATTACAGTGGAATAACATAGCAGGAGCTTGAATTTGAAATGTTTTTGGTGTTTCTTGGGTCAGGAAATCAATTCTTGTGAAGGGATAAATAGTGTCAAAAGTAGCTGGAGGTTTACACTCTTCAAATACCTATGCTACTACTGGATATTTTTAACATTCATAAGCATGACACCACTGTATGTTTGGCTAACAAAACCATATATATTTCATGGGAAGTCGGGTGATCTCCAACTGTGTGTGTGGCGACGAAACCGGGTATTTTTAAGGAGACCTTGGACCATTCCCAGCCGAGTTCGTGGTGACCAAAACAGATATCTTTAGCCAAACCATGATGTTTTCCAGTCTAGGTCATAAGGACGGCATTGTGACAAGAGAGAAATAGAAAATTTAACCTCAAGAAACATAAAGTTGCAACATAGAGAAACTAGTCTAGCTGTAACTTATCTTGGTTTTGCAGAAACATACTTAACTAACATTTATTCTGGCAATTGGGTCTTTTTTCTCTCTTATTTCCAAATTTGTGTTGGTTGGAAACCAACCAAATCCGGAAACAAATGCAGTGAATACTGTGTTGTGGGAAAACAGAAAACAATCCAATTATTTTTGCCATAACAGTAGTACCACTTGGAAACGCATGTGGGGAGTCTAAAAGTTGTCTTCACCGTTAAATAACCAAAAAGCTCACAATTCACTGTAGTAATACTTTAGTACTGGTATTATCAACATACTTTAATAGAATTACAATAGACACAGCCTTTACACTTTACTGTTGCTCTATAAAATCCCGGTAGCAAGAATGACAATCCTGAACATTACAACACTTTTCTCACATTTTAAAAACTTTTTTGATAAACTCAAATCTGGTGTTCAAATAGAAACAAGACAGCTTATTAGCGCCTGAAAAGTTGACAAGCTGTTCACTACATGATGGACATTTAGTCAGACATACACACAGACAGTGCATATACTGGAGGAGACTAATGTTGTTGTAATAGGTCGTGTATATGTGCAAATGTGGTCCTTCAGTCCCTCCAGTGATGGAAACATGCATTAATTGTGTGTCGAGTGGCATGACTAATATTGATAGTGTAACTGTGAAAATGTAATACGCAGTATTCTGTACGAGCCAATTCCCTGTGCTGTGGTTGTGCGGTCGCATAGGAGATAAAACATAATTATCCTGAAGGATTAATTAGGATTAGTTGAACAACCCTGGAGGATATATGGCTATATGAAGATATATAACTCATGTGTGACCTTGCCAAGCCCCCCAGGTATATGGGCTGTTATTTGTTTACTTGTTCAAAGACAAGAAAAGCGACCCGTTTGTAATTTTTTGTACGGTGTCTGGATTTCTTTTGTGTTATCAAACTGGACTTAGTGCTGACCTGGATGTTATAATCTACAATAATCTACAATCTACTACATGTATGTACATCACTGGTGTTTTCATGCCCTCTTTTGCATGTTGACCCTCTTTGCTCATCCCTATCTCTTTTTCCTCTCTTCCTCTCTCCATTTTATCCATCTTGCTCTGTCCACTCAGCTAATGAGGCTGATACGGACGGTGTCTTTAAGCGCTACAGGCATGGCCTCTGTCCTCCTGCTGTCTTTCAAAGAGCTGTGGGACAGATTCATGCACACGGCCTTTGTACAGCTAGAAGGGAGTTGATTGCAAAAACCTAATCATGATTCTTTTTATGTTAAGCTTTGATTTAAAGAGTGGGAACATGGCCATGCATGAAGCTAGAATGGGATTTTTATGCAGTGGCGGTGCCATCAGTGTGACTATAATATTACAACATGTTAATAATGCCCTCCAGCCACAGAATCGCTGGCGTTTTCAAATATTGCTTAATTTTTTCGACAATCTTTGCAAAATGCACATACGTGGTACACCTCACTAGAGTTAACCGCAAGCTGAGATAACATGACATGTCATTTCCATATAACACATGCTTCCTGCTGGATTTCATATAAAACCTTTGCGCATGGGTGGGCTGGCTCTGTGAGCAATTCAAATGAGTTTCTTCACACTTAACTGGCTTTCAGCTGACTTGGCATGTAAGAATAATGTTTCATGGTGAATATCAAACCTATTTTAACCCAATTCAGAGAAATGAGCCAAGAAGGGAGGCAATGTAATCCTGATAAATTGATGCGCAGTAATGATATCTGCCCTCTTAAGACACCTCTGCTGCACAGCACAGTAGGTTCTATCATTATGTGTGCAGAGCCTTAGCTTGGAAAAAATAACCAAACTTGGCTCCCGCTGCATTTAAATGTTTGACTATGATTATTTATGAGACTTTTAATCTTCATGTCTGAAATATTTAATTTTGTTTAATTTTATTTTTTTTTTACATCATCAACATTTTAACATGAAATCAGTTCAGTGCCAGACTCTCAATATATTTGAATATCAAAGTAAATCAGCAAACAGCAGAGTCAGCCAAATTCATATCCCATTTTATAATAGGTCAGTCAGTGGTGATGTAGTCGTTAAGTTAATAATATTATACTGTCGTCGGGTTGAAATATATTAGCCGAAGTTAAGACTCATTATCAAAAGGGATCACACCTCTGAAAAGGACATTAAACTTAACGTTTTTTTAAGAATGAGTTCAACTAATGCCAAGCACATTAAACTTTTTTAAGTTTATTGATGTGTTGAATTAAAGTAAATACAAGAGCAAGTTTAAACCCTTCTGTGTAAGTGTTTGTGAAAGTGAGGAGTGTTTAAATCACTTAAAGGAATAGTTCACTCTAGAACGAAATTCAGTCATTATCGACTCACCCTCATGCTGATGAGAAGTGTAGTTTTTTATTCCTCAAAGTGCAGCTGGAGACCCGCGGGGGTACCCTCCTGCAGCAAAAATCCATATAACGGGCGTCAATGGCGTCCGAGACGAACAGGTCCATAAAACTACACAAAAACTTTGTAATATTCCTCCATACTGCTCGTCCGCTGCAATCCAAGTGTCCTGAAGTGGCGACATCCAGAGTTTACTTAGTTCTAGAGTGAACTATTCCTTTAAAAAGGCAGAGATTAATGCTGAATCTTCAGGGGAAATAAACACTGTTTCTTTTGGAAAACAGATTCAACTTTTAATTTATTCAGCTAATTCAGATTGGAGATACTCAAGTAAGTATTCAGCTTGTTTGTCTTACGTTTCATGTCTATCATCCGGACTTCCATTATCTCTGCACTGGACTAGAGAGACAAATAAGTATCCATGTGTCTATTTGTGCCAGAACCTAACCAGTTGTTAAGCAGAGTGTTTTCACAACATGAAATGTGAATTGAACTATAGAGAAACAAAGTTTCAACATATGTGTGCTTTGCATTGCCAGGTGATTGGGTTGATATATAATAAGCATTCATAGGAAGATAATATAGGCCAGCCAATATATCCATCACACCTGTGTAACTCCTGTCTGCACAGTGGATTTTTTCATCTATATTTCATTTTCAGCCCTTATCAAAACAAAATCAAACAAAGGTATGTTTTTATACCAGATGCTCTCTTTGCAGACTCTTTCTAAAAGCTAACTACATGTTTGCGAAATCTGGCCCTAAAATTATGCTTTTGTAAAATTTTCATAAACACCATCAAAAAGCAAAAAGAATCCATGAATACAAACTGTTTTTTTCCACAAACACCAGTCCTCCACCTGCTGAAGGGGCCAATTTTAAAAAAAGTGTCAGTCTCTAGATGATTGATGTATTGATGTTTTTATTTGTCATCATGGTCCAGCAACTCACCCTGAAGGTCTCATGTCACACTGTGTGCTCCGCTTGTGTTATAATCATAGTGAACTGACAGCGACCCAACCTGCAGGGATTTTCTGAAACTCAAGTTACAGACCTCTGTTTTCAGAAGCAGCCACGTCCAAAAGATCTAGTTTGGCAACTTGTGCAGCCCCCCCGAGGCTTCAAGAGTCAGGACTTTTTCCAGCAATTTAAAAGGGAAAGTGTTTTCTTTTAACCCTGGTCAGTCCGGGCTGTTTGGGACACACATGCTCTTTTGCAGCGTCCATGTGAGTCATCCTCACAGTTGTATACAGCATATTAATACAATATAAACAGTACAATCACAGAATATCACTCCTGTTTGCCAACAGAGTTTAAACTAGGTCAAGACGAAGGCCCATTCGAAATCTGGTAATAAAAGGGCAAATTTTTGTCTAAATTAAAAAATAATGGTCATACAGCAACATCCAGTGAAAGAATGAATAGAAATATGAACTATATAGTTGTCATCTTTAAATGGTTTGTATTACTGGAAGGAATAAAAATACATATAAGTTGAAAAATCTATCTTGAAAAATGCTTAAAATAGAAAAGCCAAAATCAAGTCAACATCCAAATCAAAACAAGTCTCTAACATTTGACATTCAGACTTCAGCACAGTCTTTGTGCAATGCTGAGCTTTATCTCTCCTTTATATAATAATGGCAATTGATTGACATTCTCCAATCTGTGGGGGTTTTCTGCCCCGCAACAGCCTGCCGGGGGCGGCCAGCCCAACAACAGCAGAGGGAATCCCCATGTGGCTGACGTGGCTGTCAATCAAGTGCTTTTATTTTCAACATGAAAAGTCTCTGACATAATCTCCGTGAGGAAATAGTTACAAGGACAGAGTGAGCAGAAAGGCCTTCTTAAATAGCTGAATGCACACCTGTACTGGACACATTAAAAGCCAAAATATCAGCTCTTTATATGACATTAAATTTGGGATGTTTAGTTCATGAGGTATCTTTAGGTTACAGTATAGTGTCACATTATCCTCACTCATGACAGCTATTCCTTAATATGAATTTATAGGATAGGAAGTATGTCCTCAGATAAAGTCACTCTGTCAGACTAAGTAATCACTGCGCTTTGGTTGATCCATGGCTGATTATGCAACTGTGAACAGCTGCACAGGAAGGACAACCTAAACACAGACTGTATTCTGTATTTCTGTATGAGGAATGTCAACAACCATGGCACCTGAAGTGTGATGGATCACTTGCTTCCAAGGCTACATGTTTGTATGTTCGGGCTATTTTGGGGGGCAGATATCAATGAAGCCTATCCTTGCTTGAAGAATTGATGTTTCTGGCCACTTGGGGGCAGCGTAAACAAGCTGTAAACACAACATTAACTTATTATGACCAAAAAATTACAGACTGTATGTTAACAAACATTGCCTAAAGACCCACACACACAAACACACTTCTTGTATGGAGTAACATTAAGTATCATTTGGAGATACGTTTGTGGCAATTATAATGAAAATAGGTCAAATATTTACGCTTCTTTTAACTCTATTTTGGTCTCCACCAACTGCTATGGGAAATATCTGGCTCTTAGGCAGCTAGTTACACCACAGTTGATTATCTAGCTGGTTGTGACTCTATCACTTGGAGTACAAATTTATCAAAGCTTTTTCACAACACATACCCATGCCGTAACATTATGTTACCTTACCTTACCTTACCTTACCTTACGTTAAATTAAGTCAACCTTAAATTTTGGTTTAACATAGGACGGAAAGGAAGTTCTGATGCTACGCCATCTGATTTCCTCATTTGTTCCTGTCATATTTACTACCACCACTAGAGGTCGCCACATAACAATAAACATAGTATGAGTCGTAATAAGCTGCTTGCACACACAACCTATATAGCCTAATTTTGGGAGGAGGGTCTGCTGTTTCAATGGGAAACATTTGTCTGCTGCTGTCAGAGAAGTGGTTGAGATTTAACTGTACAGGCCATAGGCTAATATCAAAACAAAAAGCTAAAACATAAACACTTTGTAAAATTGCGTCAGATAATAATTCTGTGTGATTTCCTAACTTTGCACAATTTCTTTAATTTTGTAGCCAGCTAAATGTACTGATGTCATAGTAATATATCTGAATAGCCATTCATGCTAAAATGCAGAATAACTTTTTATTATTAATGAACTTTTTGACTAATAAGCTAGTAGGCTGAGAACCACTGATAAAAAAGATCACTTGCATTCATTTAATCACAGTCATATCAGCCGATGTAGTGATCCTAATTCCATTTTGTGTTCATCATGGTCAGAACTAATGCCTCGATAACACAGAGTTTCTGTTTGATTTTGTTATTGTGTGGCCTTCTTATTTTCCTGATACCTAATTATGCAGATAACGGCTTTCACCTTGTGTGAACTGGTGAGTGATCTCACGTAACCGCTACCAGGCTGCCGTCGGCATAACAAATAAACACACACATGCACAGATACAGACACACACTGAAACCACATGGAAATCTTGCTCAGTCATCCTTGCAGACAAATGAGCCTCTCTGAACTTAAACACACAAACAGTTTGTTTGCTCCTCGATGCTAATTACGTCTCCAAATGGATTTTTTTTTCTCTGTTCTGATCTTGGTGGGGAGTTCAGGGAATCAAAACACTCTACCTGCACTGGCGGGTAGCTGAGAGACACGGTGCTGCATGAGCACCACTGATGCTTATTACTGATTCACGCTTTGACCTAGAAAGCAGTTAATAGCGTACACTGAGGCTGCATGACACTTAACTATACGCTGTGGTGAGAGGGATGACTGGATAGCACACATTAGCGCTATGGAGCACCCTCTCAATTGTGTTCGTATATGTGTGTGTGTGTGTGTGTGTGTGTGGCTGTACATGCATTCGGTGTTCAGTGTGTCATCATTATTCTGCAGGAATGTTGCTGCTCTCATTTGGCTTTTCTCACTGAAAATTGCAGTTGACTCAGTGCTCTCCCAGCTGTTATTCTTTTATGATACAAGTTTTCATGGCTCTTAAATAGCCATTTTCAAATGTAATATAAAATCCAGCTATAATGTTACGGTTGTAATTTCAACAACATCTATACATCTGTAAGTACAGTTAACTATGTGACCTTGAACACTCTCCTCAGTTGTGTGTATTTGATGATTTTTGCTGTTTTTCATGTTAAAATGAGGCAGGAGCCCTTTAAAACTCAAATATCTTTGACAGTAAACTGCTTTGCATCCCACATGTTTGTTGGCAGCACACTGACAGCCCATACATTTGTGAGATCGATGCCAAGAATCTATAAGAACACAAGCTGGCATCCTTCCAGTCACATCCAGCCAGCTGGGTGGTGGGTGGGTGGGATTAAGTGGAGGAGTAGGATTGCTCTTGAAAATCGTTCATTGGGATTATACTGAGACTAGAAATATTTTCTTTTTTTAAAACACGTTGGGTCTTATTTTTATTTTTGAACACCAAAACTATGATTCACCAGTTTAATTGCTGCGAATTGGGAAACAACAGAGTCTAACCGGAAAGGGAACAGAAGTGAGCGTACCTGAAATGTCAGTTATCCTTTCAGCTGGTTATAATCCCAGGTTTTGTTTTGAAAAACTAGATTTATTCATTATTTCATCTTTGATTTATCGTGCTCATTTCAGTGTATAATTTCTAAAAACAACTGTAAAAGACAAATAACACACTTTTACCCACCATACTTTCACATATTTAATGAACAGAACAGGAGCAGAAAGAAGAAAAACTTATATTAACTGCCACTTTTGTTATTAATAACATAAGATATGGTAGATACAGATGATAGGTGGCCATCTGTTTTTTGTACAGACTACAGACTTACAGTCTTTTAAGTCAAGTTACCTTACCTAGCCTTTCCTCACCCCTCTGATCAACTCCTCCCTCACTTCAGGCCGTATTCCAGCTCCTTTCAAGACAGCTACAGTAAAGCCACTCCTAAAGAAACCCCCCGTGACTCGGCTGACATCCGAAACTACAGACCTGTATCTCTTCTCTCATTCCTCTCTAAAACCCTGGAACGTGCTGTCTACAACCAACTGTCCTCCTACCTTTCGCAAAACGACCTCCTTGACCTTAATCAGTCAGGCTTCAGGACTGCTCACTCCACTGAGAAGCCCTCCTCACAGTGACTGAGTCGCTCCGTGCTGCCTGAGCCTCGTCCCACTTGTCAGTCCTCATCCTCCTTGTCTTATCCTCTGCGTTTGACAGAGTCAACCACCACCTCTCCACTTTGGCTGAACTAGGCATTGCTGACTCTGCTCTAACCTGGTTCACATCATACCTGACAGAACGCACCTTTCAGGTCACGTGGAATGGCTCCTGGTCCAAACCCTGCTCCCTTGAAACTGGTGTCCCTCAAGGCTCAGTACTAGGTCCGCTTCTGTTTTCACTATACACTAGATCACTAGGCTCTGCAATCACATCACATGGATTCTCTTACCACTGTTATGCTGACGACACCCAGCTGTTCCCCTCTTTTCCCCCGTCCTCCAATACTCACGTTGCCACGCGCATCTCGGAATGTCTGGCAGACATCTCCGCTTGGACAACTGCGCATCATCTCAAGCTCAACCTCAGTAAAACTGAACTCCTCTTCATCCCGGGGAAAGACTGCCCTCACATGGACCTGGCAGTTACTGTCGAGGACGTCATGGTATCGCCTTCACCGACTGCGAGGAACCTGGGCGTGATCCTCGATGGCGGACTATCCTGCACCCCCAACATCACAGCGGTGGCCCGATCCTGCAGATTTGCCCTCTACAACATCCGCAAGATCCGGTCTTTCCTCATTTCCCGCCTGGACTACTGCAACTCTCTCTTGGGGCCCGCATCAGATTCAAGACCATGGTGCTGGCCTTCAAGGCCGTCAACGGAACTGCACCCATCTACCTCCAAACACTGGTCAGAACACATGCCCCAGCGCGAGCACTTCGCTCTACTACATCAGCTGGCCGGCTGGTACCGCCATCGCTAATAGCAAACAAAACCCACTCAGTGAAGTCGCGACTCTTCTCTGCTCTGGTGCCCTAATTGGTGGAACGAACTCCCGACCAATGTCAGGACAGCAGAATCACTCGCCATCTTCCGCAAAACACTCAAGACTCACTTGTTCAGACTTCACCTCGACCCCGCATAGCATGAAAAACAAACTTGAAAGGTCTTCCATATGCCGTGTGACTTGTAGAGCACAGTGCAGGAGCAACTAATGTACAGGAACAGCTAATGGACCTCCAAGGTTTCATGCAGGTATGATATGAGTCACTGTCTCAGACAAATGAGACCAACATCAGTGCCTTCTACTGTAGGGTTTGTTTTCTGTTAAAGGTCCAGTATTGTGCTCATTTTCAGGTTTGTACTTTTATTTTAATGTTCAAAAAATATTATCTTTCTCATGCTGTCTATTGCTGCAACACCTCTGTTCACCCTCTGTCTGAATGCTCAGTTTTAGTGCGTGTCTGCTGGGGGCGTGGCTGAGGGCTGTGACTTTTTTTTCTGTGAAATCACAACCTTACAGAAGTCCTGATGGCTCGTTTAAAGGCACAGTTTCTGATTACCTGCTCCGTGGAATACTCCATGAATTCAGCGTTTTGATACTTTCACAGTCTTCATGTAGCACCTAGACCTGCTTTATAGTCGAAAAAGACATGAAATTACACTTTCTACAATATGGGAGCTTTTAAATGTTTTACTGAGATCTCATTCGTCAACCCTATTTCAAAATTTCACACTTAAAGCTGTGCAGGGTACTTAATTCTGTCATTTTTCCAGTGTGATAGTTTGAATCAGTATGTCTTCAGGATGACTTTGCACCATCACACAGCCAGAAGAACTGGCCAGGCCAGCAGGTCAGTCAACCCAGCTGCATCCAGAGCTTTCTGCAGGGGTCAGCAGCTGTACACTTGACGTGCAAACACATACACACACACGCACACAGACACACACACACATATTGGCAGTGGCAGGGCTGTCTAAGCTCAGGGCAGGAGGAATCAGTGATGTGTTGTGGCCTGCTGAGCTGCCGGGAGGATCCTGATGCAGAGAGACGCTGCCTGCTGCTGTGACACACGAAGGGGCGTGAAGTTATCAATGACCACTGCAGGAGCGGGAGAAAACTGCAGAGTTTGTTTTCTCCCACACAAGTTGGGTCTTGAAGCGAGTTTTTGAGCACATGGCCAAGAAATAACTGAGTCACCGTTGTTGCTCAAAAACCTCAACAACCCCTGCAGATGTACTGGGAGCAGTCTGTGCAAACAGGCAGCAAATATCAACTTATTGCTCTGTTCATAATGATGAAACATACACTCACCAACATATGCCTGTCCATCGAAAACGGCGTATAAACATAAACATAGATAAAGATATGTGCAAGTACATTTATAAACAAGATGCAAAGACAAATACATAGCACAGGCAAATCTGACAACACATACAAACACATGCTGCCAGATGAAAAAGAACAGATACACATGTACATGTTAACAGACAGAGTCAAACATGAACACACACACACACACACACACACACACACAGAGTAGCACATTAGTCGCACACATGCACACCACAGATGGGCTCCCTCTCTACTGCTGCAGTGACTGTGTGTTGTGAGGAAATGACTCATCTGTTTGGCCTGAATATTTGCACCTACATTATGCAACATCACTGTGCCGACCTCCACTGTCCGTTTATGATGATTTAACATCAAACAACACCGTTTAGTTTGGGTCAAGAGAGTTGAGCGGATAGAAAACAGAGGTAACTTCAGGGCCACGTATTAAAAAAACATAGTCAACACAACATACTGTAGTTAATCAGCTCAGCCACTCATGTGTGAAAGTTACTAAAAGGCTTCTCAGCAGGCTTCTCTTTATAAAGTGACAAGCAATTAGAAAGTTGGATTGTTTAGGTTCATAAACAGTTTTTAAGGCTGATGCTCTGATGGCAGAAATAATCTGACTGGGTGAGTGGGTGGAGCCAGCTATCTACAGAGGGCAGGTTAGCTCGTTAGTAATCTGTAATGGAGTCATAAAAGTGGAGGGAGCTGCTAGCTCCAGTAGAATTTTTGTCCGCCGTAAATTTTAATTTTAAATATCTTCAACCTTCAACAAACACTGGAATCTCTTAAGATAGAATTTATGTCATCTTATGTATGGAAAATGGCTTTAAATGCCCCTACTATGCTCCCCTACAGCCAAGCTAGCTATAAGCAGCTACCCTGGTTTAATGGCCCGGTAAAATATGTTCAGAAGCATGAAAATCAATATTGTTTACTGGTATTTAATGGTTGTACTATTTAATTTGGACTACACAAGTATATTTTTGATATTATTTACCCTCACAACAATGTGTATGTGAGCCACAGTCTAAGCCATGGGGCATTGAAAGTCTTTCTCCATTACGATTTCTTACAAAAGTGATTTCAAATTATTTAAGGAACCACTTTCGCCCAAAATAACTCTTGTGACGTCTTCCCTCCTTAGATAACAACTAATTTTCTACTTGGCTCTCTGATTGAACATGCTGGGCTGCTCGGCCCAATGAGAACAATGTGTAATTTCCTGGCGAGGGCAAAAAGCAACAGCTGACCTTCACTGCACCTTCCTGACTGGCATCCAAAATGGCCGCCCTCTTCAATATGTCACCTTGGCATAAAATGATCATCCGCCCCTCCGCTTGAATTATGCTGTCATCAACAAACACTTAGAGGATTAAGCGTGTTTCCCATTCAGTTGCTCTGTGTACTCACACACACATGCACACATAGGCGCACACACACACACACAAACACACACTCTCATGAAAAACAAACAAAAAGGCTCATCAATTACGTCGACTGCAGGCAGAGCTGCTGTAGGTCCATTAAACTGTGTTGCTCCGTGTGGTCTGCTGGATCATTAATCAGAATGCTTCTATTGTCTGCTGCAAACTGTCGCTGCAGGTGTGAGTGTGTATTGTCATCCTGCACACATGTTTTCATCCTGAGGTGTTTGTGGTTTGTTGTGAGATAGAAAGGTAGGGAGGGTCTGGAGGCATTGAGATCCCACTCAAGGTACACTATGGGTGGTGCTTTTGTCATCAGTGTAACTAGGATTGTTCTAGGTCTGAAGGTTTTGTTAATTGAAACCAGAGCTGTTATGACATTGCTTATTCCAACATTCATATCATATTATTTTAACAGTGACATCAACTAAAATTTTTTTTTTTTTGCATTTGCCACCAAGCTCAAGTTGAAACATCAAATAAATTGAAACATTTTACCGGAAGAAAAAAAAAAAGAACATATAGAGAGTATTTCTGTTCTTTGGCCAGTACTCAGTGACATCTGAACAATTAACACAGGGACACAAGATTAGATACACTATCTCTTTCACCTTATTGAGAAAGCATTTCTATATATATGTATTTGAATGAGGTAAGGTCACATCAACCTTAAGTCGAAACGTTTGCTTGTGTGAGAGCGATGCTGCAGTTTGTAGTTTGGTGCTACGTTATTCTTCAAACAAGCCACCCTCACCAGAAGGAGCACAGGAGGAAGTCAGGTTAGGTTGTAAAAAGAGCAAGTCTGGAATTGGAGGAGGTGGAAGTGGATGGATGGTTCAACACACCAAGACTTTCGTCCGGGAGAAACCAAAAAGCCCAAAGATCTTCTGAAATCCAAAGTCAAACTTACATAACGTACTTAAGTTACATCATGTATGTAACATAACATTTACACAAGTAACATACTTCCATTAACTCAAACCATAATCTTTTCCCAAACCTAACCAAATCGTACTGTGTAAATGTCATCTACTGTATGTCATCTTCTGAGTTATTGGCAATAAACCCGTTGAGGTATGAGGACTTGTGTTCAAAACAAGTTACACTGCTACCATAATTGCTCTTCATTTCCAAATTACAATGTACTACTGTTATGATGTATGGGGGTTTTCTTGAGTCTGCTGAAACCAGCTTGAAATTGCACCAAAGCATACAATGTGTCCATAAATCTATCAGTTGTACTTTTGTAGAGACTGCTGCTCATGCATGTTTAAGTTTGGAGACTTTTCTCAAACCATGACGAAATGCAGGGGCCCTCCATTCCGAAACACCTCCATTGTGAAACCCCTCCATTCTGAAACACCCCCACTCCGAAACACCGCTGTTTCGAATCCGACTTTCAAGTTCCAATTACTTCCCAATAGGGTTAGGGTTAGGGTTAGGGTCAGGGGTTCCCCAATAGCGTTTTCGGAATAGCGGGGTCTTTAGAAAACATGGGAAACCCCGCCATTACGAAGAATGGAAGTCTATTTTCGGAACAGCGGGGTTTCGGAAAGGCGGGGTGTAACCGAAATGCAAATGCACTTCATCAATATCAACATTTACCTCTGCCTTCACTGATAAATATCCTCTTAAACTACAGATAAGACAGCTGCTGGTTTCAGTCTAACCAGATAATTGGTGTAAACAGCATTCGCCTGGCCTCCCAGATGTCAATCACCCTGATTAGTTGGCAAGAACAAACTCAGCAGGACTCTGGATCCTTAAGACGGAGTTGATAACTTCTGCAATATTTGTCTTCAGTCTATTGAAAAAAAGGTGTGAATTTTGTCCTGAATTCACAAATCAATTAATGCGTTAATTAATCACTGCTGCATTCAGGCCTTTGTTGCTCTTCCAAGTTATAATCCTGTTACAGGTAGTTAGTTTCTATATGTTTCTCCACATGGGTCACTATAAGTGTTCCCTTTTTGCAGTCTGTACAGGCCAAGCTTCATGACCTGCTGGTTTTCATATGTCGAGTGTCCTCAACAGTCCTTAGTCCCAAAAGCTGCCAAGGTTTCTGCGGTTTGACTCCCACTGGGCCAAGCCATGCAGAAAATGTTCACGCTCATGATATAGTGAGGTTCTGTGGATTAATAGCTTGTGGTATTATTTGGCATGGAAGTGGTGAACTTCCAGGGGAGAGGGACATGTGGACGAGGGGAGGGTGGTTCAGGTGGGGGGTAGAGAGCAATACTAGCCTAACTCTAGTGATAAGATTGGGGCTACGTCATCCACCATCAGTCTCAGGGAAATTCCTCCTGCACTGCTCTGAACAGAGCAACAGGAGAAGGACATGAAATGACCAGAGAGGAGGCGGAAATGAAGGCAGGAGATGTGCCAGGAAGGTAAACACTCACAGGTAAACATACAGAGGAACCCACTTTTAAACTGAGGCTAAAAGTGCCAATGAGTTTCCTATTCCCTGTGGTGCATTCCTGATACCTGCAAAGTGGTTTCAGATTTTGGCCCAATCTCAGTACACCTTTGTACAGGGTGTCCTGATCCTTGTTGGGACTGAGGGGTAGGGTGGAGTGTTAGAGCTACATGGCTCTACAAATGGAAGTTTTCCAGAGGCACAATTTAAACCAGGGTTACCAGAAGTCTCTGTCGTTTCAGTGTATTTTGGTCTTTTTCTTTACAACAAGCACAAAACAATTGCTGCTAGTTTGCTGATATCTCGGTAGCCATCTAATGAGTTAGTTAACGTTAGGTTGTCATTGCTGACTTGTGCATGACGGTCCTAAATTTCGATGCATTCAAATGTTACATTATCACACTTTGATTGCATATGACGTCCAAAATCTTACTAAAGTCCAGCAGTGAAGTTGCTGCACTTAGTACCCCTCCTTTAATATCAGTGTTATAGTAGGATCACGGGTTGCTAATGTTAGCCTATAAAGCTATGCCCGTGGCAAGGTAACGAGGCACTTTTCTTTTTTATCTGATGACTTGATTGATAGCGTGAAGTTGTGAACATATTGCATGCATCTGTGCTTTTCTATCTCCGTCAGATAAACGGTAAATGGCATAGTGATAATACCTGGATTGACACAGTAACGCAAGAGAATCTTTTTAGGTAAACAAATATATAGGTATGAGGGTTTCACGGGAGGAGATCTCAACCACTTTACTATTTGTAAATAAAACTCAACCCAAATATCTGTATCCAAAAGACTGTCATACAGTAGATATATCCTGATATGTGAAGGAAACAACACATACCAATTTTTGTTGCTGTATTTCTGCCATTTAGTCTATTAATTTCTTCTTCTGTGGTCGACCACAGGAGAAAAGGTGGGCTGACTTGAAATCTTTATTCAAATATCTGTTTGTTTTTGTCATTAATACCCATATCTATGTCGATTTCTTTACCCATGAGAGTTGGTGGTAATGTAGCATGTGTGGGTATTACAGTTGCCATGACTACCTACAGTTTAATATACCTTGTGCATTTATTTAGCACAGTGATTAAGCTGTTCACCTGATCTTTGATTGAGGTGTCCTGTCATATGATTTGAAACAGACATCAGGCAGAAAATCTGAGAAGATATATATTTCTATATCCCTTCTTTTTCCCCCTAATTTTGGTAAAGTAAGCTTATTACACTGTATTAATGGGGTAATACCATTGATTAAGATCACTGTACAGCTAAATCATGCAGATGGTCCATGTGTCATAACCTGACACAAGGCCAGACTGCTGCTCCATCATTCTTCACAGATTTTTATGCTCTCAGTAGGAGCTGAAGTGCAGTTTAGGGTGGAATCCCCCAGGACATTTTTTTTGTTATTGTTTAGAGATTTTCTGTAGCTGGAGACTTTGGTGCATATCCCTCCAGCGCTGAGTCATGGCACGATTCTCCCTGCAAACTCCTGAGCTCAGGTGATGACACCGGGGAATCGACTCACTGACTCAATCCTGACACTGATTCTAAGCTTTCAAAGGCTGAATGTGCTGTCCGCAGTGGGCTCCAGTCTGGGCTTTTATACATCGCTAGTGTGTGGTGAAACACCCACACACCCAAACACACACAGCTCGCCTGCAGCATTTACCTTTTGTAAAGTTATTTCTTCGGAGAGAGTGAGATTTGTATTTGGACCACCAACCCCTTTACTTATTCTGCATCTATATTATACTTAAACTCAACAATGTATACAACATTTTATTTATTAAAATCTGCAGTAAAAGATTTTTAAAGTGAAATCATCTTAACAACAACAAAACAAATCTGAGTCACTCCTGTCAAATGGAGTCACAGTATGTTGTTATGTTTTTATGTTCAATATTTGCAACATTTAATAAAACTGGTACAAAAAAACAGAAGATCAGATTATTTTAGCCATAAAAAAGAGAGAAGAAACAAGTACATTGCACTTACGTAAAGGCCCTGACACTGAGCTCTGTGAAAGCATTCCAATTTATCGCAGAGGTGCTTCAGATCAATACTTTAAAGGCTGAATAGTGTGACAGCAGAAAAGGTTTTTGCACAACATGCAATTTAAAAAGGAACTTGCAATAGATCATAGCTATTTGACCTCTCTCTGTGGGTCTTTGAAACACGGGCTGCTTTTCTTCCTCATCAAACATGAATAGGGGAGCTCGGCACTGAAGCTGAAGGTCTCAAAGCTGCATCGGTTACTCTGCTCACTGTGTGAACCTTTGTGAAGGTACGCAGGCTCAGGAGATGTGGGTGTTGAGAAAAGGCTGCCAGGCTGCCGTGTGTAGGAGTGTGAACTTCTGCTGACTGCTAAAAAGCTTCATGAAGCTTGCGCGAGCGTTCCACCTAAAGAGCAGCAGCAGCGGGCATCCAGAAACCAGGTCGAACCATTATTACCAGCTCAGGGGGTCACAGGTTAGATATACCTTTAACTGACTCTGACTCCATATCTCTAGTGCTTCAAGGGAGCTTTTCTCCTGTGCTATTTTAATCCCCATGAAAATAATTCAACAAATTGCTTTATTGCAAAGGAAAGGGGTCCTTATACTTATACGTTTTGATATGTGAGCCAGCTTGCATGCTCCCAAAGTCTGAAGAATTGGGTCTTTTCTAATATAATTTTCTCTAAACAGTAAGTAAATGTTTTGTGAGCAGCTACAAACAAATAAACAAAAGGGGAAACTTGATAACTGAAGGCCAGTTTATGGAACTGAGCAAATATGTCTTCTGTAAGACGCCAAGCCACTGAAAAGAGAGCAACCCTGGGAAAAAACAAAAACAGACATGGAAAAGATGCCAGCTGACACAATGGAGCTCTAATTAGTTTGCAGATGTGAATTGGATGGCAAGTGCCTCGATTTTGTGGACGGTTAAATGTGTCACTGGCAGCGGAGGAGAGAGGCGTGAAATTAGTCTGCTCACATCGCTCTTTTAATGAATCACTGACGACCATCCAAAATGACATTAAGGTGCAAATTTAACATAACCCGACACTTTTGTAAACATCTCTACAAGACTGGAAAAATCAAACCACTTCATCAAACAGACTTTGGAATTAGGCAGAGTGTTGACATGAGTGGAGAAATGTCATGTTTCTGAGATACAGGACCTGCTAGAATAAATTAAAGGGAAGAACAAGTTGAAGGGAAGGTGTTGGAGTAGGTCTCGGACTTATCTTAGTATTCAGTGTTTCCCAGTTCTGTAAAACCTAATAGAACTCAAACTACCATTTAAACATGGTAAAAAATATAGCATAACTGGCCGTCCCTTCTGCTCCAGAAGGGTTAAAATGTCAGTCTGGTCTATTGCTTGTCCCATAGCCACTTGTCAAAAAGACATTTTGGAGTCAACAACATCAAAAGCCTTACCATGGAAACATTTTCTATATGTTTAGGTGCAAAAACCACTAGGTTAGTGTTGAGGGAAGATCATGTTTTGGCTTCAAATACCTGGCTTTGTTGCCACAAACATGTCTGGAACATGTCCTGACATCTTGTTAAAGGTAGCCAGTGGTTTCACGCTTACAAATGTTGAACCGTGGTCTCTGGCTTGGCAGGTTGAAATGTCTACATGACATGTATAACACGTACAAATCTACATATCTACTTTGTGCAGAAGCATATAATGCCATCATTTTATTCTGGAGACTGGGCTGCTGAGGTACTAAGAATTAACTGTGCAATGTCGACTCTACAACATACTTTAGGATGAGACAACAAAAAAAGTCAGTATGCATTCCCCATAACACTTGATTTGACTTTTCTGTTGATGGTGACATGTTGTTGTTCAACATGCTGAGTAGTACAGCATTTTGGGAAAACAGCGTATTGACTTTCTTAGAGTTAATTGGATGATTGTTAATTACTCTCATGTCAGCATGGTAAATGTGAAGGCACCACCAACAGCCACTTAGTATAGCGCAAAGACTAGGAAAGGGGGATACAACAAGCCTGGCTTTCTCCAAAGATTCTAAGCTTATTTATTGAGTTTATTTGTGCTATCATTTCATACAAAAGCAGTTCAAAATGCACGTAACTTAAAAATGTAAAAATAAAACAGCAAAAAAGTGCCTCAAAACATGCATACACGGCTGACACATAAATACACATGTATATACACACATACCTTCATACACAAGTACACTGTTCATGTTCATTTCAGAAAATCCTCGACTCAAGAGGAAGGTCTTAAGTTTGGTTCTAAAAGAACAGTGTTGGAACAAGTATAAGATCAACCAGCAAATTGTTCAGCTTCTGCATCACAAAATCTTTCTACCAGCACCTCTAAAGCTCACTAATTACCATGATAAATTGTTTCATGTCCCAAATGATGTCTTGATTGGAAAAAGTAACTTCCTATAGTCCCCTCTAGTTGCCTGGCAACTGGAAAAGTGACAAAGTATGCTTACAATTCAGTGTACATGTTAAAATCCGATCCTACTGATGTACACATTTGTCTTACAATTCAATGCACAAAGAAACAGAGGACCTGCTCAAAGCTTCAAAAATAAGTTTAATAAATAAATGAAAGAAATGGTGGCAGATGGTCGACATCATTCCAAAGTTTGATGTTTGTTGGCTCACATTACATCATTTACTGTGGGTCGAAAATGGGGAAAAACATTGATTTCTTGTATGCTAACTTCAAAACCAGTACGCTATGACAGTTAACATATGGCGCATACTGTGTATTATCAGTGTGACGTATAGAATTGAAAGCTCGCTCTCTCCCTTCAATGCTCTGTGTTCTTTGTGGAACATTGTAGCCCTTGGAAAGTGTTTGTAGTGCTGAACAGTAGGACGTGTCTTCATGCAGATGGTGCAGGGTGGGGCTGCAGGTTGGTAATGTATTCAGTCATGGTGAAAGGGTCAGAACTGAGGGCGAGGAAGATGACCTCCTGTCAGACATTTAATACAACCTCAATGCCCTGACGTCTGGCAGAGAATACGACGACAGCAATAGATTTTAGATGACTGTAAAAGAAAAGTGGAGACAGACAAACGTTCGCTGTAAAAGGTCAGTCCAGGTGTCAGACTATCACTGACTCCATGCTCACGCTTCACACACAATAACACTTAGAGTTAGTGTGACATTGCTGTAGTCATGTCACCTCGCTGCCTCCCTGGAGGTAAAAATGATAGAATCAATAGAGCCCTGGGGTCATGCTGAAGAGGAGAACTGCTCTTTCTATTACCAGAGTGATTATGAGAGTGAATTGGCAGCTTTGTTATCAGGGCGGCGCACAGTTCAGACATCAATGCCTGTTTTTGTCCTCAAAGACAATGAGGAGGCGATATCTGTTCAATCCATATCTACAGTGCTACAAAGAGACACGTCCCACCGGCCGAAAGAGCAGAAGAAAAGCCTGTAGTTGACCGAGCTGAAGGAAAGCTATTGATGGAGATGACAGCAGCAGTGTTTGGTGAAACATTGTCAATGTAAATCATATACTGTAAGTATATACAATGTGTCACAGCCCGCCTCAAGGCTGGACAAAGGACGGGAGAATGCACATGAGTTGTAACTGAAAATAAGTTTATTTTACATAACTTAAAGGAAATTTAGACAAAGACAAACTAACAACCAAACAGGGTGGAGGCCGGGGGAGAGAAAGACTAGCTGAATGCCACCAGTTTATACAGTCTGGCCACAAGACCAGGTGAGCTGAATCTCCTCGACGACCAAACTCTGCCCATCATGCTCGTGGGGGGAGAGGCCTGTTCAGGGGTCGTCTGAAATGTTTTTTCCAAATCTTTCTCTAAAACAGTTTCTTTTGTTTTAAACCCATTTTTGACTCAAATGTTGTGTCCTCATGCACCTTAAATGTGTTGTTTGTATTCTTGTAAGAGGATCCTGATCAACGCAGTTTAGAGTAGAGGAGGTTTTCTTGAGACATTGACAGCTCAGAAAACGGTTCCTGTAATAGAAAGCGAAAAGAAAAAAAAATTTAGAAAATGCAAATGAGCTGCTGACAGTTAATCTCCAAATTCTTTGTGTTGCAAATTGTATTCTTAAAACTTTATTTTGACTCGAATATTTGAATTGAATTGATGTTTTTCCCATTTTTCACATAATGTGAATAATAGTTTAAAACATTAACTCGCCTGTTAACAGTTGTGCCTCAGTCACATCACATCACATTCATCCGCGATGGTGGTGGTTTTTCTTCACCACAAGTAAAGAGAATTTGAATTAAGGTCAGCCTCTCACTAAACTCAGCACTCACCAGAGACACCAGTTATCCCTCTTCTTTTTCCCCGCTCCTCTCTGTAATGGTGTGTTCATGAAGTAAAGTACATTTCCCCTTCAGCTCAAGTCAGCAGTCAACATTACAGCACATACACACCCAACAATGAAGGTCACATCTGCCGATCGCTGCTGCAGTCAGGTTGATAAACAAGAGTGAAGATAAATCCACTTTTTGATCCTGACAGTTTCAAAGATTACTTGAAACTTTTGGCATTAAAAAGTGGATTTTTAATCCCAGCTGTCCTCCTGTCGGTAAATGGTTCCGGATCACAGCAGATTCTGATGTGACTCCGGGTGTTTACTCCTAGCTTTGTACCCAACTCTCTCCTCCAGAGCCGGCTGGCTTTAAACAGCATAATACAACCTCTGGTTTATAAATTCAGTGTGTTCTGTATTCCAACATAATTAGTGCTTCTACAGCTACATTCATGCTGTGAAGAGTGGCTGATGAAATCCCCTGATGATATGATTTTCAGTCTATTTCTGCATTTGACCACTGGACTCAACAGTCAGTGTTCAACCTGCCCTGCAGTGCACAAAGTTACAGGTAAAAACACATGAATTTAAAACAGCAGGAAATATTGATTTCCAACACTCTGGGCTGAGTCATAACCATGAACCTGAAACATTATTATTATTAACATCATATTTTATATTTAATAAGTGTAATTATTGCTTGGAGGTGGTTGTATTCAGAGTCAAGTAGTGACCAAAATAACAGCTCCGTAAAGACCCACGATGTCTCATGAGGATCCTTCATTAACTTTCTAATGAGCACATAACAAGACCTGAAGATGGGACTAAATCACGTCTGTTGCGGAAAGAAAAATGGCATCCACTAAATGTTTTAAGAAATATATTATTCGTCTTTTTCTTTTGTGTTTTAATAAGGCATGTCTGCCTGGACGTAAGTTTGATCCTTGTGAACTAATAGTCGTTCAGAGACATTCAGAAAAGGTCCATAAATAATTCAGTTCCAAAAAGGAAAAGTATGGCACCAAAGAGTTGTTTTCTTCAACTTTGTCATTAATTCACACAAAAGAAACAAAAGAAATATTTACAGAAGTTTGCAGAGAAAGGCTGTTGTGTATTTCCCTGTTTCTTGTGCCTGTCGGGGTGAGCTCTGAATTGTGGATTAGTAGAAAAACTAATGAGAGTAAGAAGACGTGATGAGGAGATTGCAAATGAGAAATATGCTCATTTACAATGCAGCGGTGATTATATGCTAATAGTAACGCTGCTAATTACTGATGATTTCAGCTGGGGTGAAGAGAGAGATGATATCGAGTCATGTGACATAAAGAGTGTTGATTAATTAGTTTCTTCTTTTCTGTCGACCTCGAGGGGAAACACTCGAGCAGCTGCAGCGTGGCGTCACATCAGAGAGATTCAAGTTTGAGTCAACAGGTTCAAATAATCTTTCATCGCTCTTTGTTCAGAACTGAAGTCACACCGAATGACAATGTGCAGATGATTTAAACTGCTGTGCACTGTTAGCAAAACCTCCACTTGCAGCACAAACACTGAGAGCTTCATGGCTCTCATGAATACTGTATTTTAGAGCAGCGACTGCTTGACATGAGGCTTTTGGTTTCAGCTCAGTAGTAAAGCATGGTAACTGTATGTCTGTCAGTGCAGTTCTTCCGAGAGTTTTCTCCATATCTTGAAACGTGAAAGAAATTCAAACTTGAAAGAAAGCTCCTTTGTTTTGGAAACTGGTAAAAAAAAAAAATTCTGCTTAATCAAAAAGTTTTCAGCTCTCAAACGCTGGAGTTTCTTTACTCATCTTCCTGACGGTGTTTTGTTTGTGTGGGTTTATGGAAGACTTTATTGTCAGATTTTCTCTAGATGATGTTTGAGGTTTTGTAATAATGACATTTTCTGAATTGGATCAGTTTGAGTTGCTGTCACCACACCAAACGGTAAATAATCCTGTGCCCATGCAGACTCTTGGGTTTTAGCATCCACCAAAGTCAAATATTTGATAAAACAAGTGGTCGAACAACAGAGTTATTCAACAATCAACAAGTTTACATATTCGCTCATTTCAGTGAGGATTTTCTTTCAGTTTAACATCATTGTAAACTTAATATCTTTGTGTTCAAACATCACATTGGGAGCTCTGGGACAGTTTGTTGGGGTTTTTGTTTCAGACATTTTATAAAGCAAACATTAATTGCTACAAAATGCAAAAGACAGATTAATTGCTTTAAATGTTTCAGTCATTATTATTTAGCACTAAAACTCTCCATGTAGTCTATTGAATGGATTGAAGCTTAAATGCGTTACAATGCATATGTAAGAACTTGGACAGTTACACATTTTCTGTTGGCTCTATAGTCTCTCTGGCTCCATACTCAAATGAAACACTGTCCCTGAGTTTTAAGTGGTGACTCTCATCTTTAATTTGAGTGCGTTTATATCCACATTAAGTCAACAGTTACCACTTTTTGTACAGACGGCCCCAATTTGTGACCAATGCAACAAGAGGCAGGGCTGAATTCCTCGACTATTCATCTGATTTGGACTCAAACATCCTCAAAATAAAGCTGAAAGTCAGTACTTTAACGCAAAGTCACTGTTTTATGAGATCAGATGTAGAGTATTGGTATTGCCATTTGTCCCATTGGCAATCGAATGTGCTGGAGTACAGAGACACATTTTCTGCACAGTTTTAAATATTACTTGAGAGTACCAAAAGAAGCATTTCAAAACGTTGCCCAAAAAGTGCTACTATTAGGATCAGCCAAAGTACAGAATCTAAGCTGGATATAAATAGTGACTTTCAGCCTCTTGACTGTCTGATATAAACAGACACAGTCGGGTGTCCAAGCGAGAGTTCGATTGCCAGGCTTTTATCATCAGCTAGCTGAGCGATCTAAGCTGCTCCAACATCAGTTTACTCCCCATCTGACACCTCCCTGGTCCAGTTAGCCTCCTAAAACCTGGCACACACGAGCTTCTCCCCCGGGGTTAACGCAGGCTGCCACCGAGCAGCATTCCCCGCTCAACCCAGAGGAATAAAGGTTAATTTTCCAAGTGAGCTGCTCCTGTCACATGCATTAATGTACTGATTCATACACACGGCTGTGTGTTGGTATGTACGCCGGGCGGCAAGTGCATCTCGCTGGCTGTGAGTCACACACGGCCGCTGGCTCTCAGACATCGAGCCTGTCAGAAGGTCTGAGCGGGCGCCGGTTTTACTGGTGCTGCTGACCAGCTCCGACACAGGGAGCAGAGAGAAATCGACCACGGCTAACCAGGCAACAGGAAGTGTGATTATGAGTTGTGAGTGTGTGACAGCATGTGTGTGTATGTTTTTGTTGTATGTTTGTCCGTGTGTGTGTGTGTGTGTGTTTTGCCCACGAGACATAGGTTTCCTCATTGTTGAAAGCAGCAATATAAAGCATTTTTGGCCAGTTGTGGGCAATGAAACAACCTGTAAACTTGCAACTTGACAAAAAACATTACTTGAGACTCGACTTGGACTTAGAAGTTCAAGACTCAATGATGATTCAAATGATATGTCTGTGTCCATTTTATGTTTTTAATTTAGTTTTTTAAATATTTTTTAGTCTTGCTGTCAGTATTTCACTGTGAGGCAGAGGGGATTATTTTTTGATTTAGAAGAAATTAAGAGATAAACAAGCTTCACAAATTCAATGTATACTTTTTAAGACAGGTACTAATACAATGTACAATGTACAATGCCTTCTCTCTTTATAAAGGGCAGGTAAGACTGCAGTCTCCAGGGTGGTGGTGGGGGGACCTGGGATTTGACTTGCCTTAACTAGGGACTCTTCTTAATTGACTTGACTTGCCCAAGATTTATATGACTAGAGACTTGTTTGAGACTTGGGCCAATGGACTCAAGTCACATGCCTGTTTAAAAGCTCTGTAAAACTAAGTGGAACTTTGGAGTGGGTTGATAATTCCCAGTAGGTTTAACACATTAACACACATAGTTGATTTGTTATAAAAATATTAATAAGTGCAGCGGTTGAAATCAAGGGTAGGTTACTATATGGCACTTGAACTTCAGAGAGCAAAGCGCTGACAAAAACAAACTGCAACTGGTCAAATGCTTAATGTCTCATTACACCTCACATCATCCGTGAATAGTTGCATTTGAAAACATTATAAAGACTGCAGCCATCTAAGAGAACATTTCTGCAATGCAATACACCCAATTTTAGAGACCACACTCACACAAATAAGGTTACTAAAGGTTGTTTTTTTAGATTAAGCTGCGATAAAGGCAAAGAGCAGCTATGTGGTGGAGAGAATGAGCGTTGGAGTCGGAGCATTAGTGACGAATGTATTCAATAAAAGTACAATAAGTGTCATTTAGTGAATCAGGGACAACTAATGCTAACAAGGCCATCCACACTTACTGCATGGAGACAAAGAATGTGGAACATCCGGTGTTTCTGCTTTCTTTTTCTTTCTTTTCTCTTCGTGCATAGAAAATTGAGTGGCACATTCAGTCTTTTTTTATCTCGAGCAAAACATGACAGATGACAGATAAAGAAATAACAGTTACTGTTTCACAATGGGTCATATCTGTTGTTCCTTTGTGAACAAACACATCCTTGAGCAGTCAGTAATAATCCTCTGTGCTAGTTAAAGGATCAACTGTCAGTGTCAATGAAAACACTGACTTTATTTTGAAATACAGCCACATAACTCCTTCTGTAGCCTTGCGTTTGCATCTTCAGTCTGAACAGAATACTTCTAGCAGTTGTTAGATTTTTATAGTTTGCCATTTTTTCAGGTTTTGTCTCTGCTCTACTGCTCTGCAAAAAAGTAAAATACAGTTAATATGTGGGAAGCTGTACATTGGCAGAGAAAACCTCCACATGAACTCTCCCACTGGGATAATGATTGATGATGATTTACTGAAATATACCGACGTATAATCTCCTGCCTTGTGTGAAAAAATCCCCCCTTTTACAAGATAATTTTATCAAGGTTCATTATGATAAACCAACGTTAATGATTCTCCCTGAGAGGAATTGAGTTCCAGTACAGAACATCCATCTTTGTTCTCCGTCTAATAATATCTCACTGCGTCCTTGCTGACCACACCTTGACAGCCTCCTGTAACACATCAGCAATCCATTTATAGTCAAGGAGCTCTGAAATGTGTTTTGATATAGTTGTTTTCAGTGGTCAGAGCATTGGAACAGACTCACTGACTTCACTGTATTTGATTGATTCTGCCTTGCAAATTATAGCAAAGACAAGAGAAGCAATAATAAAACACCTTTCTCCCCCTGAATTTTGTTTTTCTGCCCTTCCACCCCTCTGAGGTCAGACATCAGAAAACCCTGCAGGGCTGTAGCAGGAGGTGATTCAGTGTCTCGCTGAAGGATGCTTTTAGCAGGTCGGACGCTCACAAACACAACTGCCTTCACACATCTAATGTACCTGAAGTGTCGTCTCTCTCCACCCACAGTCCAAATCGCTGAACCAAATATATTTGTCAAAATCAAGCTGGGGAAACATGAACAGAGTTTTTGTAATGAACGTCCCTAAATAGAAGCCATATTGGAGGTATTCAGCTGTCTAAAATTGTGACTTGGCTGTCTTCAAATCATGGAACAAACTGCAGAGGTTATTATCTGTGCTGGTTTCATCAGTAGTTTCCCTGCTGGCTGTTTGAAGTTGTGTAATATAATCATAAATCATGAATAGAGTAAAAGATAGGCAATGACAACCACTATTATATAAATTCAATTCAATATATCACTGTTGTTTGTGACTGGCCTGTGAGTGATATAATTGATTAATTTAGCCTTTCAGATAATGCTAGACTGTTAGCTCATTAACCAGGATCTGTCAGTTGAAGCTGAAATATAAATGATCTTTATTAATGTATTATTATAGCATGTCCATGTTGCTCCATGTAGTATCTTCAATATTCAGAAGTAGAGAGCATTTTATGGATGCACATTTCACTCAAATGACATCACTTATGATGTATAATTTATATCATCATCATTCATTTTAAGATGTTGAAAGTTGTAGTTTGCAGCTTTAACTATCACATGTAGTATGATGTGATTAATGAAGTGGGATAAGAAGTAGCCGTGGTGTCTCAAAATCTTTTACTCTGGCATCGGTTTGCTGGTCAGTTAGTTAGCTAGTGGTTTGCTTAGATTAACTTAAGAGAAGAAAGTCGGGTCACCATCAACTTTTACCGTGTCTTTGGAAATCTTTCTTATCAGATCTTTACCATGTAGCATTTGTAATATCCCAATAGATGATAGAGCCAGCTGTGGATGTGAGATTATTTCTGAAGCTTATTCTACCCAGATTTGTCATATTTTGTCAAACATGGTTAAGAACATGTGAGTTGTGTCCAATCTTTCTCATCTCCACTGAGGAGAAAACATTGATATTCTGTACCACACCCTTTCCTCTGCCAGCCAAGGTCAACAGCATGGATGAGTCAGCGTCCCAAACCCCATCGTCACACTCTACTTCCTCTTTCTCCCCTGCGACAATCAACTCTCAGCCTCACTTTCTCTCAAGTTTCTTTCCCCTTCTCTCTCTTTCCACTTTCACCTCTTCATTTTCTGTATCTTCCTGATTCTCACCTTCCTTCACTTTCGCTCCTGTCTCACTCTCTCTTCCATCACAAGGGGATTATATTTCTCGAAATTCAGCAAGAAAAGGCGGCAAAGAAAGATCATTGAGTGCCTCGTCACCATGGAAAACTCGCAGAGAATCCAACACTGACCTCAATTCTCAGCTCGCTTCTTACACTTTCTTTCGCTCTTTTTCCCTGAGAACTTCAAAGAGCTGTGTGAGAGGCAGGGGTCTGGTCGCCTGGTGAACATCAGAGGACATCTAGAAATACTAGAACATCAACCCAGCCTCAAACTGTGCCGGGGTGTGTGGTATGAGTGAAAATCAGCTGAGGGAAAGGCATGATGGGATTTTTCTGCTGCAGCCAGTCACACTTTTCATACCTAACTGGCTGGATGTGCCATAGCTATGGTCCTCACATTTTAGGTCAAGACAGGTTTCGGGGGAAAACAAGGACATTCATTTCTTTTTATTTCTTTCCCTGTCAAAAGGTTTTTTTTCTCTCAATATGGCAAGTTGTTCCTCACTCAAATTGAGGGTCTAAGGACAGAGGATGTCGTTCATTGTATAGTTTGTAAAGCCCACTGAGGCAATATGATTGTGATTTTGGGCTATATAAATAAAAATGTATTTGATTTGATGATTTGATATTGCAAAAACATTAAATTTATCTGATTTTCTTCAATTTCTGACATAATATCTGCAGCTTCCAGCCTTCCTCCAAGATTTAATCATGCAGCACAGCCTGGAAAGTGTAATCAAACACTGTGTGGTGTGGAAAGTTCACCTTTCTGCTTGTTTGCAGTTGGATTCCTCTCAACTACACCTACTTGCCACTCACACAGGGTGACAAGTAGGAGTTGTGTCTTTTTTGGAGGAAGGTGTGAGCCAAAAGGTTGAGCATTTATTTTGGTCTGAATTTGAAAATACTAAATTCTCTGCAGAAATACAGGAACATAACACAACTGACTGATGGATGGCAAAACAAATCGTTTGGCTATTTTTTTTTTTTTGCTCATTCCAGTCACAGCTAATTTTTAAACTTGTCTGTTGTAGTAACACTGTCCTAACTCCATATTAGACTTCAGAACATAGTATGTATTGAATTATTATTTGCGAATACAGCAGTGAGAAATCAGCGCACTTCAGTGTGCCAGAAATTATACAAAGCATATCAGCCTGTGCTCACTCCCAGAACTCAAATACAGCAGCCTGGTCAGTGGCCTTCTAAGTTTGACGCTGTGGTTACCACTCTAGCATCATTTCTGGAAGCTTGTAGCATAAGCCCCTTTTAGTTAGAAAATGCACCACATTTGCTGGTTATTGGCGATTCTCTCAGCTGTGATGGTTAGCATCTCCTGGATCTCAGCGGCTTTCCAGTTGCTCATCTTGACGTCCGCGGATGAAGTGATGAACTGACAGCTGTGATCAGCTGTTTCCTGCTTTTAAAACTCCCGGCTGTGGGTCGCACAACAGTGCATGTGATCGACACCTCCGCCCATGTCACGCAATTGCCGGCACATCGACGCCTTGGATTTACATAGCAATGGAGGCGGCAAAAAGTGTACCCTCCGAGGCGTCATATTGGCGGACCAAAACAGACCCCCAATATACCGCAGTCTGTCTAAATTCGCGGACCTAGCCGCAAAAAGGACAGCCAAATTGGCGGGTTGCTGTCCAGTATAAAAACGGCTATAGTATTATAAATAGCAAGGAAAGTCCGAGTCAGGGGTCAGTCAGGGTGGGTCATACACAGGACTTTTTCCCCAGGACACAACATTGATTTGTTTTTAAGTTATGTCATCTAAGTAAGTTATCTTTATGTTAATTATGTAATGGGACGTGACTGAACAAGTGCTTTCCTAAACCTAACCAAATAGTTTTGGTGCCTAAACCTAACCAACTTGAGACCATATGTCAATGTTTGACCAATGAAATGTTTGTCAGCTTTATTTCTGAAAGTCTAGCTGGATGTTGCATGTGAAGCCCTTCACATGCAGAACTGACGCTAGAGGGAACGTAGAATTAAGTTTCTGCAAACCACGGGCACCTTGAATCTCTAGATTTCAAACATCTTATCAACATTTCTGCATTACAGATAAAGTTTCTATCACATATACAGAATATGAGATGACTTTCTCATTTGGTGGAGGAGAGTGGCTAGACAGTAACAGGAGACCACCATTTGCAGCAGTCTTAGTATTTTCCCCCTTTACGATGTTTTTTCTCTGACCCTAAATGTCTTTTGTGCCTAAATCTAACCAGACCTAAATAACCACACGTTGACACAACATAAAATTGAAAAACAGACTTAACATCTGTCATCTGCAGAAACATACGTGCTAACATTTATTCTGGTATAAAATGTTGCAGTGAAACTACTGTCCAGATGGAGGATAAAATGATAGTCATCCGGATAAATTTCCGGGGTTGTAAAATCCTTCCTTATTGTATAATTAACCACTGTGGTGTCTTTAGACATCTGGTGAGCTTCCACACTCATGGGTCTGCTAAAAAAACTTAATTTCCAGAATCAGACTGTATTTCATCGTCTCACTGGTACATGAAACACAAACTCACATCCTCTACATGTACATGTTTATTCAAACCAGTGCTATTTTGGGTCTAAATGTTCCAGTTATTATACATCCTGACAGCTTTGTAGTATGTTCACATTGGAAAAATGACAAGCTTAAGTGACTTAAGAGTCAAAACCTTTTTAAAATCTAAAGGTATTATGGACCTGGGAGAGTTGGAGATGGTGGATTCTTGCTTTCTTTTAAGCACACTTTTCATTTGCATTTTGCACACCAATCAAAGAAAATCACAAACACTGAACAAAGAAAATTCCTCATCTTCTTGTATGTGGGTGAGATGGGAAACCACAGAGAGAAACAAATCTAAATGCAGAGAGGCCACAGTGAGAGCTGGGGTTTATAATGCAGCCATACATGCTTTTGATTAAGCTAACAAAAGTAATAACAACAAAGCTGTATCACTAACAGAGTGCTGCAAATTCACGGGACTGAGAATTAATGTACCCCCCTTTATGAAAGGATTGGATATGTTTTATTACATGCTATCTCATCATTTCAATGGAGAGTTTATGGAGCTGAAGAAAGAGAGAGAGGCTGCAATTGTTCAGTCAGCTCTGATTCAGTGTATGAATCAACTCCACTACTGTCACTGTGCTTCCAGATGGGATGATGGCAAATAAGTCAGAAGTGGAACTTTATATCCCGCTCTGTGACGAGACTTAAAAATATTTTGATGCTCTCACATTCAGTGCATCTTTATTCATCCTCTGCCAGTTGGCGCTGTGTATTTGGGCCGGTCTGGCTTTGAAGTGAAGCGTTTTCAACTTTTCTGTTGTGTTCACCAAGTCTCAACGAATGTTTAAAATATGAGGAACACCTGGTCCCTTTATAGAACACAGGAGACATAAAAAGCGAATCCAAGGAAAAGTTATGATCCTATTTTGATTTTCAAATGTAAAATTCCCTCCGTCTAGTCATGCTAACTCGACAGATGGACTTTAAAGTCCTGAAACACTAGCTTTAACGTGAAGATTCCTTTACAATACTTTGAAGTATTTTTATTTCATGCAGTGGTGTAGGAGGTGATGAGATCTTATACTTGAATAAAAGCAACAGTGCATACAAAAAGCAATTAAGAAGATTAAGCTGTAATTAAAAGGGTTTAGAGCAATAATCATTTTATTTGCATATTGCACCAGTATATTAAGTGTATCTGACAGCTGTATTTATAAGTTATTAAACTGTTTTTTTTCATTCATGGTTCAATTATAGGTGGTGTACCATGTTCAAATGTGGGTGTGTGAAGCCATTTGATAATATAAACTGCAGATAAATATAATTTAACAAACATAGATTGTAGAAAACCAGATGGCGATTGTTCTGTGTTTTTCACACTTACATATGTACATTCAGAAATTGCTCCCTAATCTGAGCCCTGTAGAGCTCCACAGTCCTACTCTGTATGTACGCCCGCCTTTGCTCCTGCATGACCACTCAAGCTGGGAGAGGGATTGGCATGAATAGCATTTTCATATTTCACACGCTCAGAAAGCTCCAAAGCCGCACAAATCCAAGCCATGGGTGACAGCGCAGAGGTCGCCGCGATCTCATGTTTGAGTAATGGTGTTAGTTATCATTGAAATCAGATTTACCCCACGTGATCGATGAGTATACTCAGATAGTGGCAGCGGAGGATAAGGCGAGGGTGATTATGCTTAGCGGGAGGCCGGGGATCCGTCGAGCTAATTCACAGACGGAGGCTCTCCAAAGCCTTCAGGAGGCACAGAGGACTGAAACATAGTTCCTGATATTAGCATTGAGGAAGGAGGCAAAATTGGAGCTAAAAGCCGAGGTGGGGGGGTGAGGGGGAAGCAGAGCATTGGGTCTTAGGGATCAATGTGCATGCATAATGCTGAGAATACATACCCGAGAGGCTCTCAGCCAGCTTAGCTCCACAGGGTTTTCATGGTAATGCCTTTTTCAGAAGGTGACAGCAGCATCACGGTGCTCTCAAAGGAGCTCGAAGCTTTGAAACGACGACTTTCCTCAAAGGTCGTACTGAAATTTGGGATTCAATTTAAAATCTTTGTGTTCCTTGGCTAAAATATTAAAGATCGAATTTTTATTATCCATTTTTAACTCGTCTCAAGTCGGTTGGTTGTTTTTTTTTGTCAATCCATCGAACAGATTTGGTGTCCCAATTCCTCGTCGCTAAAGTAAACAACTTTGCTGAAAAAAAAGTTGAAAACCCACTTGAAGAACTCAAAAGTACTGAAATACTTCAGCCTGTAAAGCTCTGTAGCTTAGGATTTTCTTTCCTCTTTCAAAAGCTCAGAGAAATGCAGGAAGCTCAAATTTTTAACCTCTCCTCTCTCGGTTTAAGACTCCCAGTAATGTTTTTACATATATTTCAAATGAAGATGACATCTTGTGCCTCCTTTTCAGCCTTTGGATGCATCCACATCAAACAGAAAGGGTTTAATCAAGGCAAAGATCGGATCATCGATTTTTTTAGATGATGGATCTGGAAATTGTGTAGAATGACAGCCATGTCAGAAGCTGCTATTGTCCTTAATGTGAAAGAGTATTTTGGCTGAATGGATGATGAGATATTTTATTGCAGAGCTGAAGAGAGAGCTGCATTAGCATTTGTAGTCATGTGGGAAATACCACAACTGAAAATGCAAATCGGGGATTGATGGATTCTCCTAAACACAGCACTTGGTTGACAGATTTAACAAATTCTTTGCCATTCATGCCTGTGGAAGAGTTTTTAACGCTCCCATCTGTAACAAAAAAATTACTTTTTGCTTTTGATAGAAGTTTGCTTGATACTAAATAATCAGCAGAAAACAACGGATATACTCGTGTGATGCTCGCTGTCGTGTTCGTGTGTTTACAGAACATTGTTAGTGGGAGATGAAGGAATCTGTTAATTAGTTAACCTGTTAATTAACTCTGGTATGTTATCAAAAAGGTGTTCGAAGTCACATCTCAGGTGTGTTGGAAGTGTATAAATAGAACCAATGGAAATAAGAGTGAAGATTTCTCTGGTAAATGTGTGAAAAAAAGTTAATCAACACGCAAAAGAAGCTGATGGAAAGGAAAGAAGTCCTTTTAAAATTTGATAACTTTAATTACATCATGACTGCTACCATTCCAGTGAAGTTATTCCTGTCGAAATTAAACTCCCTCGATGTTTAGGCCACTCAAAGGCTATAAAGTTTTAATATAAAATCAGTATATTGCTTCCTCTGTGACTCTTGTCTTACTAGTTGACGGATTAAATGATTTATTTTTTATTTGTCACCTGTGCTTCGATCTTCTCAAAGGCAAATTATCGGAAGCAATTATTGAGCTCCACAAAGAGTTGAAATAATCTTTGTCACATCTGACTTGGACATAATTGCTTTCGCGTCTCCTACCTGGCAGAACAAAGCAAACAGCAGCGCACAACAAGCCAGGAATAATTAGACCCTGAATAATTTGTGTGAGAATGAACTAACATGACCTCGGTGATTAGATTGATTGACGTGCGGTAATAAGAAAGCGTCAAAGTGATAACCTTAGTTTAGAAAGTTTAAAAAGCTGTTTTCTTTGATAACTTGACAGATTTATAGACTTTGTACTGTTCCACTCATTTGTAGCAAAATAATTGCTGGAAATAATGATCGCTTCAATCAATCAACAGTTTACTTAAAGTAATTCTACCTCTTTGGCTCTAGAGATGATTACCTGCATTCCCTTCTTCTGTCACATAAGAGCATCTCCACAAAGCTAATTAGCTAGCCACAGTGGTAAAACTTAATGAGAGCTTTAGTGTTTTGTTTGCCAACAAATTGTTTAAATTGTGAAAATTATACAGGTTTTAAATTCTAATAGCAAAGCAATAGCTTTTATTATGAAGTAGTTAAAGGGAATGCAATGTGTTCAGTGAGTTTAGCTAACCCTTCTTGCTATTTTCCATCAAAAATGCGTCTGCAGAGAAAAAAACAACAGTCATTTTCAGCATTCGTTAACAGCAGATCAGTTTGAAATAGTCAGGGAGTAGATTTATACAGTCTGTGTGAGTAATGGATTTTAGATGATGTTATGATGTAAGATGAAGGGCTGCAGGCAACAGGTTGCACACCTCCAACTTCTCAGTGAGGT